>NC_091006.1:28360606-28663636 GCF_041146395.1 Eulemur rufifrons
CTGGAATTGCTTGGCAATAAATTGTATTCTATGCTGCTTCAATTACTAGTCTTTTCAGATCTGACTGCACTTAATTACTCAAGACATGATCTGCTAAAAGCTACATCTGGAAACAATGTCACTCACTGTGTTTGGCATTTGAAAGTTGGACTTATGTTAAATGAATACTTTTAACCACAAAACTTTGGGAAAAAATAGTGCCGCCAGATACTTTCTGTGGATTTAGCTTAAAACCAATAGTGTATGTTATTTATTCAATATGTATTTGATGAACTGCCTAGATGTGTCTCTTTACCTTTATCTTATTCTTATCTACGTATCTCACCAAGACTTTCCCAGATAATTGACCCTTGCCCCAGATATTAAGAGCTGACCTTGTCTTTTCTACTCATCAATTTTATATGTTGAGCATAATATGCAAAATATTGAACTTAGGCTTTGGGATGTCAAAGGCAATAGAAGATATTTCCATTGGAGAAAATTTTATTTCAATTTTAGAAATAGCACAGAAAGTCTTTAAAATTTGTTTCATAGAATTAAAATACGTGCTTCTGTTGAGCTCACAATTATTTGGCCTCTTCACAGAGTACCTGATGAAAAAGGCTCATACTGCATGGAAAGCATGAGTTGGGCAGATTCTATAATATTTTGGACCCTAGATTTGTTTCACGCTGTAAACATACCTGGGCTTTAAAAGATTATGGTGGTAATGTCCTTGCCTTGCTTACTCAAGGTAGAAGGTAGAAGTGATATAAAATTAACAGTATATTTGGTTAAATATGTGTCTTTAGAAACTAAAGGTAATATACATGCTAGTTAAAGATAATAAAATTTAATGCAAGAATAAGATCATTTCTATGCCTTTTTTTCTGGCTAATAGTATAATATTATTTCTGATGTGCTTAATTTTCAGTGTCATAATGAGATAAGTGACTGTATTTTCCTCTTCAACAGGATTTCAAATTATTTTTTCTTGTAGGAAAAAAAGTCTCCTTTTAGCAGAAACCCCTGGTTCTTTTATTCTATTCCTTATGTTTTAAGTACTTTGACAAGCCCAGCCCTATATCATATTTTATTAAATTGATTAAGGCTAGAAATATGTGAGAATAAGATATCCCACAACCCAATTCATTTCTGATATTTGATTTACAAGCTGGAGTTAAGCTTGTTGATTAAAAAGCAAAGTGAAATTAGAGAAATATGAATGACACCATTCACTGAAAAAGAGATAGCTTCTTCAGCAATTTATATTTCTGATAACAAGCTAATTGACAAAGATGACTAAAGAATTGACACTATGTGACATTTTAGCGCTGCAATTAATACCATATTTAAGAGAAATCAGAAGCTCACCGACCGTCACAAAAGACGATCAGTTTATGTCTTCAGAATTTACTAGCTGCATGGTAAGACATTGTTGGGTAAATTGTTTATATTGTTAATTGTATCAACAGAATATTGCATTATATCAGTCTATCCATTCTGGAATATTTGCTTTGATGGTAATGTATGCATTATACAGTTGAATCAGTTTAAAATCAACACTGTGCTGCAGTGTAGATTGTATAAATTGTATTACCTTAATAGAGCACTTACTGATAGGAAATAATTTAAGACTGAATGGTCAACAGAGGTCCTCTCTTTAAATACACACTTTTGAGCATCAGTGAAATGAATCATAGCCAGGAGATTAAAGAGTTGGTGTCCTGATTATCTGTGTTTTTACTGCAATCATGCCCCACACTGAAAGCATTTTCTGCATAGCTTGTAGAACTTATCATTAAAGAAGAGCCACTCCTAACGTTCTACAGATATTTGAGGTGACTCTCTGAAGAATACATTCAAGTTAGTTTCCCAAGTTTTCTGTTAACTCAGGTGCATATCTGCAGTATTGTTATACTATCATCAAAAAATACTACTAAAGTTATACTTTTAAAATATCAGAGTATTATGTAATAAATCCTTCTTATACTTAGATGTAACAATGTTGTAATATATTACTGTTGTCAGAAAAAGTGGCAAATACTTGAACACTTTAAACTTCTTTCTTTTTCTCGCTTCTGGTGAATAAAGAGTGATGGAGACAACCTCATGTGCCTGGGTTCAATGCTTCAGATCAAGTAAGGGTTTGTGCACAGCAGTATATTCAATGTACAGAGTTAATTCCTTTAGAATGGGGAGGAAAATGTGACACTATTAGATACAGTGAATTATGTGACATGGCAATGTAGACTAGAGAGCATGCATATAAACTGCATATTCCGACTTTTGCAATTGCTCTTTAGGATTAACTGCATAACTGCTTTTTGGTCATCTGCATGCGAATGACAGAAAGCATAATGAATAAAAGTGAGTATGTTTTATACAACTCACCACATTGACATAAAATATTGACCACCTCTACTTTTACTTGTAGTGAATTTAAATGAGGACATTAAAGAATAGATAGTATTTGAATATTTTATAGAAATTTCCTAAATCATTCAATATTATTGAAATAATGTTTAACAAGTCGTTAACAAAGATATTTGGTAAGCCTGCCTCCATGATATCTATGAAGGAATTTTTTGATAATTTTAATTTTTTTCCCAGATTGCTTCAGTATTATATCATTGTCATGAATGCAAGAAGCTGTAACTATACTAAACTTGAAGTAAAATTATATCTTAAGGATACTTCATAAATTGATGATGTATCTATTACATGCTTTCATCAATCTCTTCTTCATTTCCATTTCTTTTAAATAGAAAGAAAATTTTATTTTGTTTGATTAAAACTATTTCATATTGTACCTAAAATATTATTGTATTTAAGAGCAAGAAAGCAACTTTCGGCCCATATAAAAATATATTTTTACTGTATATTTTATTTTCCTATATTAGTATTATAAATGCATACAAATTTTTATTTCTCCTTTTATCACTAGCAGTCTTTTCAGATTTCTAGTTTTAGTTGACTTAAGAATTGTTTTTCTACCATATTTGCAAGCTATTCTTCCTTTTTAGATTTTCAGTGTCTCATTACCTTTGGGAAAAATGAGTGGGCTTTCAGGATGTTTTCTTCTTTTTTTCTGTTGGAGCAAAGAGGGTAATGCACATCCCATCCCATCTCCCTGTTCCATTACCTCATTGTCTTTGGTTTCTCAAAGGCAACAATGGCTCTCATAAGCTTATTGCTGTTTTATTTATTTGTAAAAACCTTTTATCCTCTATCTCAATGCCTTTTGTATGTCCCATTTCATTTTGTTCCTTTATTTTCTGGACTGTTTTTGTGTGTTCTTGACTCAAACAAGCTGTTTCTGCAAGGTTAATATCTTACGTATTTTTTTTTTTTTATTTTGTCATTCTCTCCATTTCTCCTATCCTTCATATGGATCATTGACAACTTCACATAAAAGTTTATTTCTTTGAATTCCCTGAAATCAACCCATGAATACTTTGGGTTTTTTTCTGGGATCTATCTCACTTGCAACTCCATTTTGCAATGTTTTTCCTTTAGAGGAAGAAGGCACATTTATCCCACTGTGCCCCTTCCTTCCTGGGGTTCTTTTGGCTACTCTATGTAAGTGCCTTGTGTAGGATTTTTGTTTTGAGACCAACTGATCCAGATTCTAATCAGAATGAAGGCCCTTCAGTTGTTTTATTTTGTTTCAAACTTATTTCTTCTGTGGCTGCAGCAAACATTTCAAAATGACTTTTACCTCTTACCCACCACAGAGTAAATAGATCTCCAGCAGCGATGAGATCTCTCATTTTATATACTTTCTCCTGCATCCTGCCACGTAAGAGATACTAGAGCAGTGATCAAAACTGTGCTTTCCCCAAGCTGCCTGCAGCACATGCAAATAATTCTGATTCTTTCACAAAGCTGTTGCTGAGACTTTTCCATGCATTATGGTAAACTGGAAACCATATTTCTCTAGGGAGAATTTGTTGCAGACTGACATGTGCTAAAATTCTTCTTGGACTAAATGGAGTGTGAGGTTGTGTTCAGTTCTTTCTCATTAACAACAGAGGATGAATTGACCAAATTACAGCTGAAATAATTTGCAGTTAGACTTCTAGAAAACCATCCTGTTTCTAACCATAAGGGTGCGAGGGTATAGAGTGCATCACACAAAGATATTGAAGAATTGCCAACACTGATTTTTAAAAGCAACAAAAGTAAATGCTTCTGGAAGGTATGTATGTACTGTCTGGCTACAGAGGAGTGGACTACATCTCTTTTGGGAATTCCTTTGTCCCTTCCAGCACTATAATTTGTTTGATTTATTGGGATAAAAGTTTTCTTGATCGTGAGCCAGAAATTCTGTGTGTAAATTTCACTCCTGGGACTATGTTCCAGCTGCAGGATACTGAGTTTATGCTCCTGTCAAAACACTTAAATTTCTGGAGAGTAACTTATGTACTAAAAGAATCCAACCAATGGAATCATTAGCTTTTCTTCACTTAATTTTCACTAATATCTCTATTTCACAATTTTTCAACCACAGCAAAAAACAGCATTCCTCTTAAAAATTAATATTCCATATTGACACTTATTTCCACATTTGTCATTTTATATATATGCATATTTTGGGAGAAGGGGTTAGGTTTTGTTCTTTGAGATTTTCTGGGCCAAAAGTTCAAGTCTCTGTCTTTTGTTTCCCCTCAACTTATTTATCAGTTTTTAAAAAAAAATCACAGATAATCTTAAATATTGAAAATACCCACATTTTAGCTAGATTTGTGAATTTCTAATAATGCTTTCTGATACAGCCATAAATAAATGGCAATCTTTGATTCAGTATATCTGTTTAGTAGAAACATATGAACATTATGTTTCTAAATGTCATTATTGAGAAAGCAAGTTCAAAGTATTGCACTGAATTTTGTTTTTTAAATAAAAAGAAAGAAGAATACACCAGGAACTGTTACTGATAGCTACCTTTGGGTTATGTGACTACAGGTTATGTGAAAACAATAGGGAAGAAAGAGAATGTTTATTTAACATTACATATACTTCTGTACTGTTTTACTATCTTACCATGAACAAGTATTGGCTTTATAATTTCATAAATTTTTTTTTGCTATAAAACAAGACTATAGTCATCATTGTGTCAGGAACTAATTTTCAGTAGATGTTTATAAGCCTTCTCTTCCACCAGCATAACCAGAGAAAAATAAAAATTATTGAAGCATTTATTTCTACTTCCTTTATCTCAGGAATGAATTAAAAGCAGAATAAATTTACAGACATACTCTAGAATCCATTCTAAATAAGGCATATCAATAAAATTACCCTATTTTTGTAACTTTTCTTCTTTCTTTGAATTTTCTTTCAAAATTGTTAGCATACAATATTAACCTTGGTGAATGACCAAACCCGATTGTTATATTGGTTTATTAAAATTCCTAGGGCAGAGCCAAAAGCAGATGACAATCCTTAACTTCATAGGCTTGCCACATTAAAAGGCAGTTCTTTGTAATTGCTGCTGTCCTTTTTCCTCCTGATGTGCATGTAACTGTTGAACTTCAGGATGGGCAACGTCTCTTCTCCTGGTCTGTCAATGCTCTAGGTGGGCTGGGTGGGAGAATTGGGTTCTGAGTATCTGCCAGGCAAAATAGGGTGATGATGGAAATTGGAGCAGACCAAATAGACTTAAATTTTATCCTAGTTTTAGCTGCAATGGATTCTTTATTGAAGCAGTAGGGAGGAGGCCATGGAAATCTTGTAACATAACTTATTACTGCTCCTTGGAACTGCCCTCCCCCTAGACTCCTGGCCTTCATTATAGCTTCGTAACTAAATCCAGTCACATTTTCCTTCACTACAAAGACCCTTCCTCTTAGGTTGGCTCTGATTCCTAAATATATCATTGAACTCGGCTTCACTTCCCTAACAGGAATGTGAAATTTACTCTGGTTTAGTCATCACTGTAAATGTCAGGAAGGGTCTTGGCTTTCTGCATTATACAAGGCTAACCTTCTTCCTTCATCTTGTCAAGTAAGATTGGAAGATTCATATCAAATTTGAAAACTTCAGACTAGTTTCAAGACCAAATACTTTATTAAGCAATCTGTCTTAAGACAGTAAATTAAAAGAAAAAAATTAACCTCAGAAAAAAATTAAATTGTTAATGGAGGGAAAAATATAAAAACAATCCTTTCAAGTGTATAGGTGGTGCCTATATATGAACAACCACTTTCTTTTTTCTCAAAACCATAAATTGGTGATCCCATGTTTTGAAGGTGTAATGATGTCACCATATTAAACCAATGCCATGGTCTTCAGCCTGAGTACCAGATGAAAAGAAACTCTGTCTTCCCCATCTTGCTTCTAGACCCATTTTTTTTTACAGGAACACAAATGTCTAAGAAAATATTCTTTTTTATAAAAGATCATTTAATAATAACCACATTAACTTTATAAGCAGAGTCAGTATTCTGGCAGTTTGTTGATATAATGCCTAAAGATATAGAAAGCCATAGACAAAATCGGTCTTGAACATGGCTCTGAAATGTGGACAGATGGATCAGCAGTTCCACACTGGAAAGCCAAGACAAGTGGGACATCCTCATTTCTATTGTATTTTACCTATGATTTGCTGTTGTTTAATTGATTCCATATAGCAATAGAGAGGAAAAATACCTGCATCAGAGGAGAGTGGAATATTGCAGTCTTAAAATACAGTTAATATGACACAAGTATTCCACTCTTCATTTATTAAAAAAAAAACAACAGGGAATACATACATACACTAACCAAAAAGAATTCATTTTGGGATGTGGAAGAGTCAGTGGTATCTTAATCAGTGAAAGTCTTCCAGGATAAAGAATGATATAGTCCAGGGCTGAGGACTTAAAGAGTTTGAAAAAGTGTTGTTATGAAATATAATTTGCATTCCTCCTTTTTTTTTTTTTTTTTGATCTCTATTGTAACTGAACTTTTGGGTTGTTATAATAACATCCTGATAGACATCCTTGTTTTAACCTTGCCAGCCTATCTTTCATTCTCCAGAGTGGATCTTTTGAAAAAATTAATCAAATTATGTCACCTCTCTTTATAAAGGCTTCTTATTATATGTAGAATAAAACCCAATACTTTTACAGTGGAGCCTGTCAGGAATGGTGCCTGCTCATGCTTCCAATCTTACTGTTAATGTCACTCTTCCTCTGCCTTCCTATTCTGTAGGCAGTATAGATCTCAAATAGATGTTGCTGTTTTAAAAGCACTGCTAATTCTGCCTCAGGTTCTTAATTTTAGCTTTTCCTGCTACCTGGATGCTCCTCTGAAAGATCTTTGCATAACTGCCTTCTTGTTATCATTCAGGTGTCAGCTTAGATGTTACCTCTTCAGGGATCTCTCCTTTCCTCTTTAGACTGAAGCAGTCTTCATCGCCATTCATTTTCTATCACAACACCTTGTTTTACCTTCCTCAAACATGTATACTGCCTGTACTGTTCTTTGCATCATGATTCTATGTGATTCATGGTTTATTTTCCGTCTTCTACAATTAATGTAGAATGTAAACTCTGTGAGAGCAGGGCATCCACACGGCAATACATACCCTGCCTCTAACAAACTCTGGACAAATCATGGGTGCTCAGTGCGTGTTCAATAAATGAAACTCCATAAGCACTCAATATGCCTTCCAAAGTTAGCTTTTCACCATAATCCTACTCCCTGTATCAAATATGTTGCTAAAGCATAGCACTCTGAGGGGAAGATCAACAAATGGTTCTTTTCTTCAGCTGTCCATGATTTTAAATGGATAAAACAAATACCAATAAAAAGATATTATTTCAGAAAAGGAGATAGGCCTATGTATTTGGGTCCAGTAAAAATAAAAAAAATATGTGCATTAATTGACATGCAGTGAAGGAGCAAAATTTGTAGTGGAGTATAAGAAAAAATGTTTAAGTAGAAAAGAAAGATTGAGAAAGTGGCTTGATCCTGTGACCAAGAAATCCTAGGAAGAAATAGTACTTTTCCATTTGAGTATGAATAATTTGAAAGACCTAAAATGTAAAGTAAAGAATCAGGTTCATTTAGGTTAAACAAAAAATTATAGCATTAAGGATGGAAAGAGTCTTCTAATGGATTAATATATAGATGCAAGTTAGGATATTAAAATATTACATATCTTAAAATTGTATTATAAAAGTGAAATGCTATGGAAATGCTTACTAATTGTGCTTTTTAAGTTGTCCATTTAAGTTGACACTTAATATTTTCTTGTGGAATAACTCTGGTTTGACTGTCACACAATGCTAATAAATAATACTTTTCATTATTGAATGAATAGTACTTCATTATTACTGAATAAATAAAAGATGAATATGAGAATGGAATAAGTGAGACAACACTGGTAGAAGACAAGGCTGAGCATAAGTTGGAATTCATAAGGTCGTGGAAAAGCCATGTGAGAGCGTAGCAGTAGGCTCATCTTGAATTATATTCATTGAGAAAATAGGGGACTACTATATCATTCTCATTGTCTGCACACAGTGTTGGAACAAAGTGGAATAAAGTTAATGTCTTCAAGGGAGGGAAATCTGTCATTTTCCTGACTGCAAAACTGCATCCATAACTCTAACAGGACATCTTACAACTTGAAACATATGGCCAACAAGCGCTGGCATATTGCTGAAAGTAATCTGACTGAGCAGGCAACTTTCACCTTTCTGATGAAAGTAACCATAACTCCTGGAGTTGATGCAATTTTGTGATTTAAGGACCAATCTCAATCATACTTGGACATCCTGCTGCTTTTCCAAGAGCACTATGCAAATTGGGCAACGCTGTTTGTTCGGATGTTTTTTTTCAAATTGGACTCAAATTGAATACAGCTTAATGCTGCTTTTCTTTTTGCCTGCAATCAATACATTCACATAGGCGTATGTGGGAAAAATTTTGTGAGAGTTTATTACTGTGAAATCCCAGTTTGCTTTGAGAGGTAGTTAAGAGGGTGTTGATGAAGTATTTAGTCTATGAGAAATGCATTCTTTCATAGTATGAAGATATTACAGATTTTTAATTCCTATCTGGGAAAGGTAATAGGCACTTGTGAGTAGAAAAATAAAATAATGTATCTGTATTTTTATACATTTTTCCTATGGTAGAAAAATCTGATAAAAATATTTCATTTAAATTTTTGGTATTTTCAAAATACCTTTCAAAATATCTCATTTTGAAATATTTCTGAAAATAATTTAAAATAAAAATTTACTAAAAATTTAATATCTCTAGGAATATCTTTTAGCATTTAAAAAAACAGAGCAAGCAAACTGTCTTGAAAAATGTAGTAGTTGGACAACCATTGACATCTTCAGACATCGCACTCTTATTTTTGTTGTTGTTATTTGTTATGTATTAAAATACAATCATGTGTCTCCAAATGATGAGGATATGTTCTGCGAAGTACATCATTAGGTGATTTTGTCAGTATGTGAACATCATAGTGTGCTTACACAAACTTAGGTGGTATAACCTATTACACATGTAGGCTGTATGGGATAGCAAATTGCTCCTGGGCTACAAACCTGTATGGTATGTTACTCTACTGAATAATGTAGGCAATTATAACACAATGGTAAGTATTTATGTATTTAAACATATCTAAACACAGAAAAGGTACAGTAAAAATATAGTATAAAAGATAAAAAAGTTACACTTGTACAAGGCACATATCATGAATGGAGCTTGCAGGACTGGAAATTGCTTTGAACGAGTCAGTGAGTGAGTGGTGAGTGAATGTGAAGGTCTAGGACATTATTATATAAAATAGACTTTATAAACAATGTATACTTAGGCTATACTAAATTTATTAAGTTTTTTTCTTTCTTCAATCAATAATAAATTAACCTCAGGTTACTGTAACTTTATTACTTCATAAACTTTTAATTTTTTAAAACTTTTTGGCTCTTTTGTAATAACAGTTTAAAACACAAACACATTGTACAAGCATACAAAAATATATGTATTCTTTATATCCTTATTGTATAAAAATTTTTCTAATTTTAAAATTTTGATTTTTTTACTTCATAAACATTTTTTTAAAAAACTAAGACACAAACACACAGCTTAGCCTAGGCCTACACAAGGTCAGGATCATCAGTATCATTGTCTCCCACCTTCACATCTTCTCCCACTGGAAGGTCTTCAGTGGCACTGACACACTTGAAGCTGTAATCTCCTATGATAACAATACCTTCTGGAATACTTCCTGAACGATCTGCCTGAGGTTGTTTTATAGTTGACTTTCTTTTTATAAGTAGAAGGAGTACACTCTGAAATAGAGATAAAAAATGTCACATACTAAATACATAAACCAGCAATATAGTCATTTATTATCATTATCAATTATTTACTGTACATAATTGTATCTGCTATAGTTTATACAACTGGCAGTGCAGAAAGTTTGTTTACACCACAGTCACATGAGTAATGCGTTGCACTACAACTTTATGACAGCTACGACATCACTAGCTGATAGGAATTTTTCAGCTCTATTATAATCTCATGGGACCACTGTCATATATGCAGTCCATTGTTGACCAAAATGTCATTATATGGTGCATGACTATATCTATTTAACAGAATCATTTTATCACGAGTTTTTGAGATCAGTGGGTGTTTTGCTTTAGACTGTCATTAATAGCTTATACAATATGAAAACTGTATATTTTAAAAGATTGCATGTGTAATAGCTTTTAAGACGAATTGTCTTGACGGAGTGCTCTGAATGAAAGGTGGACTAGAAGACAGAAAATTTTTCTTAGTCAAATATGAGTTGGATATTAAGACTTAAAATGTGGAATTCACGAGGAAAGGAGATTTTAAAAAGTTGAAGACAGAGGGAATAAAACAGTGGTTACCAGCATTGGGGGCAGGGAGGAAATGGGAAGTTGTAGAATACAAAGTAGTAGATATGTAGGATGAACAATTCTAGATATCTAGTTTACAACATGAGGACTGCAGTTAACACTATTGTATTGTATTCAAATTTTAGGTGCTCTTGCCACATATGCAATAAAAATGGGTAACTGTGAGGAGAAATATAGTCATTTCTTTGACTATGGTAACTATTTCAGCGTATGTACATGAAAACATCATGTACACCTTAAGTATATAAAATAAGTTTTTTTAAAAAAAAGACAACAGGAGATGGCATACATTGGATTATGAAAGCTTAAATCCAAGTTGAGCAATTATTGCAAATTTCAAAATAAAACACAAGCTGATAATAGTAATAAGCTGTAAAAATCCAAAATTAGGTAGCATAAGAATCTGATTTTGGGATAATGGAAGATTTGATGCGGGTGGCAGATTGCAAAAGTCTGAGATAAATTTGGGAGAACATTCTGAACAAAATGTGCAGGTTTTAACTATTTTTTTCAATATACATTTATAGGATAGCCAGTATACTAGCACTAAAAAGAAACACAAATGTCATAAAATATCTGCTCTGAAAATATTAACATCTTTAAAATCTATAAATTATTACTTAGAGTTTTAAATAAACCAGGAAATTTTATCCAGTACAAGCTGGCATCAAAGAGAAAACAGAGTCCAGAGGGAGCTCTCCTGAATCAAAAAACAAGGAGAATGCTTTGGATACTCCTTTCCTCCAACTCTCTAGTCACCCACCCACTCTTCAGTTAGTTACAATTCCATGGAAGCTGGAGGACAAGAAACCGGAGGTATAGTAGAGCATAAGAATGACACAAAATATGGCTCAGAGTGCAAAGAAGTAAATGGCTGGCAGACACTGTTATTCTTCATATTATTTCTGATTGCTGCTGTAACAAATTACCATAAATTTAGTGGTTTAAAATCATGTATATTTATTATCTTATAGTTCTGGAGCTCAGAGTGTGAAAGGAATCTTATAGGGCTAAAATCCAAGGTGTCGGCAGAGCTGAGTTCTTCTGTAGGTTCTGGGGGCAAATTTGCTTCTTGACACTTTAAATGTTTGTATCACCACAAATTCATATGTTAAATTCTAACTCCCAACGTGATAGTATTATGAAGTCAAGCCTTTTAACAGGTGATTAGTGCCATTATCAAAGAGACCCCAAAGAACTGCTTGCACCTTCTACGTGTAAGGATACAGCTGGAAGGCACCATCTATGACCCAGAGAGTAAACCCTCACCAGGCACTGAATATGCTGGTGCTTTGATCTTGGACTTCTCAGCCTGTAGAACTTTAAGAAATAAATTTCTGTTGTTTATAAGCTACATAGTTTATGGTATTTTATTATAGCAGCCCAAATGGACTAAGACACTTATTTTATGGACTAAGGCACTTGCCTTTACAGCTACTAGAAGCCATGTGCATTCCTTGGCATGTGACCACATCACTCTGAACTCTCATTTCATTCTCACATCTCCTTCTCTAACTCTAATCCCCTATATTCCTCTTATAAGGACCCTTGTGATTACATGGGCCCACCTGGATAATTTGGTATACTCTCCCCTTCTCAAGATCTTTAACTTAATTTCTACAGCAAGGTCCCTCTTGCCACATAACATAACATATTTACATATTCAAGTGACTCAGACTTTGCAACATCTTTAGAGGGGTGCATTTGTCTGCCTACCACATCCTTTTCCCCAATTTTGTAGGTTTTTTTTTCTGTATTTGCCTATCATTGAGTCATGTCATATTATAAAAAAGTAAGATGTGACCTGATTAATATGTTTCTGACTTTCTGGTATTTGGAAATTTTTGGTCACCAAATATAAGCCATTGTTACTTGTTAAGTGGATTTAAACACAGGATCCAAAGGGTAAATAAGTGGTCAATATTTATTGAATGAAATCCTTGACATAAATTTCAAAGTAGAAGTTACATGTAAAATCTTGAATTATAATAATGTGTTAATTTTAGGATATCAAGACATTATTAATATTTAACATTATAGTAGTTATTAGAAACAATTATAGATAACCCAGTGAATTAATTTATTGGTAATCATTAAGAACAGTATTGAAAATGGCATATAACTTCAATAGGAATCTCATCTAGTAAGGAACTTGGCTTATGCTAACTATGTGATTATTTCATATACATTAATGAAATGATAAATAATATTATCAGGCCCACTCTGTCTGAAGGGTGGTGAGCTTAAACTTTTGTATGAGAGGCTTGAAGCTTAAGCTCTTTTTCTCTCTCCTCCCAGCATTTCTTCCCACATTCTATACTCTTGGTTTAAGATGACCAAGGTTAACACTTATCTTTATGATTTCAGTGATCACAGATGAATGGATCTAAATCCATTCAGCAAAGGTAATATGTTAGGTAGAGGTTCTAATATTTTTTTACATGAATATTTTAAAGAGCAGG
Organism: Eulemur rufifrons; assembly: GCF_041146395.1. Classification (NCBI taxonomy): domain Eukaryota; kingdom Metazoa; phylum Chordata; class Mammalia; order Primates; family Lemuridae; genus Eulemur; species Eulemur rufifrons. The sequence continues at coordinate 28,373,937 of NC_091006.1, forward strand.
ATTTATTCCTACTTCAAGCATAGTTTCTAAAGTGTGAGGATGCAGGGAAGTGGTCTTTGTACAATAGCAAGCAGAAATCCAGTGAATCCAGCAGGTATCATTCCATTCAGCAGGTACCAGAAAAGCAAAAAGGTTGAGGAAAATATGGGCAATATCATATCTGAAAAACTAAAGATACATCAATTATAACTTTGTTTTTCAATAAAAGGCAGGGAGAAGGAATAATGCACCTTCCAATCATCCACATGAAAGGGCAGGTAAGTTCAGAGCGGGGCTGGCAGAAAGGCAACTTGATTCAAAATTGCAGACATCTAGAAGTAACCAAGATGTTCTTTAGAAACTTAAGGATAAACAAAACAAGCTGTGGTACAGACCATGCAATGGAATATTATTCAGTGATTAAAAGAAATGAGCTATCAAGCCATGAAAAGACAAAGAGTAACTGTAAATGCATATTTGGGTAGTGAAGGAAACTGGTCTGAATAGGCTACATACGGTATGATTCCAACTCTATGACTTTCTGGAAAAGATATAACTATAGAGATAGTAAGAAAATCAGTGATTGTCAGAGGTTTGGAGGAGGGAGAGAACAGTGGATAGGTGGAGCACAGATGATTTTTAGGGCAGAGAAACTATTCTAAATGACATAATGGTGGATATGTGATATCACTAGTCTAAACACATAATGTAAAACAGAAAGAATGAATACTAATGCAAACTATGGACTTTGGTATCAATACTGGTGATCAATTGTAACAAATGTACCATAGTAATGAAAAATGTTAATAATAGGAGAAACTGTGAAAGGGAGAAAAAGAGTATATGAGAATTTTCTGGAAAAAAAGTGCATAGATCTGGGGTCTTCTTAGTTGAAAATAATATCCTAATCACAAGTTGATCACTGGAATGGCACAGAGATTCTGGACTCTCCCAAATAGCTTGCTTCCAGCTTGAATTTCTGTGTAATATAATCTTACTGCAAAGCATCATAATACAGCCTGGTTTCTTTTCTTCAAATGATATTACTTTCCTTCATGTTTTGCTACTGTACTTTGGATATTCTCCTCATAGATTATCTGAAGGGAAATCATTTTTATGTTCCTTACTTATCTCTTAAAGCAAGCAGCATGTTCCATGAAACTGAGATCCACCTCTTTGACTTCTGCCTGCACTCTAGCCTTCAGAATATTTTATGAAAGTATATGAGATACCTTGAAATTTCCAGCTGTAGCCCAACTCTGACCATATTTATACCTTTCTTGTGCCATTTTCTTATGATAACAGATTCATATTACTTAAAATTATTTTATCTTGGAGATACTTCTGGTTCTGTAAGCAAAGAGATGAAGTTTCCAGCGTTGACCAAGAGTAATGACTTCACTGTTAGAAAATATGGCTAAATTAGCTGAGAGTAAGAGAATATTCTCATCAGTAAGTGTAAATATTTATTTGCATTAGTCCTTGTGTGCTCTGGGTATAGTATTCCATAATAGTTAAAATAACAGTTTTACATAAAAGTTACATTTTTATTAAGGGTATACATATTGTTATAAGAAAATCAGATTCTGAATTTTTTGTTCTGCAGTATTAGATCTGTAAATATCATAAACATTTTTCTTTTGAATTCATTTTTTGGACTTTTTATAGGAAATTAATTGTACATCTGAACTTATGATTAATAACATATTTTCTTTAATCTTATACATAAATATTTATAAATTAGCTTTTAAAATTATAAAATTATAAATGTGGCTCAAAAAAGAAAATGCAGAGTTTGGAATGGCATGTGGTGGAAAATAAAGATTTCCCTTATAAGTCCTCAACTCCTCAGTCACATATCAAAATATTTTCTACATAATGATTTTTAGTTTATCCTTCAAGAATTATCTATGCATATACAGGCTTATATATGTATGTGACTACATAATGTATACTTTAAAAGTATGATGTATCATCTTAGATATATGTATATAGCTTATAATATATATGAGGTTTACAATATGTAATATACTTACTATATATGTATAATACTGACATTTTTGGACATCATCGCATGTAAAGCTCCATCAGTCATGGATGTGGATATATGGATATGGTTGTGTATGGGATGATGAATATGTTTTTGTGGCTCAGGGATATACTTCTAAGGGGAAAAGTCACAATTTCCTTTAATTATTGGAATGCACTTCTAATGATAATCGCCTGATATAGCAAACAGCTCTTTGTCTCTTTGTACAAGTCATGTAGCTCAAATCTCCAGACTAGAGTAGAAGCTACTGCAGATCATTAAGGCTCAGCAATGTATTTCCTGAGCCCATGTCAGTCTTGCAAGGCTTGGCTTCATAAACACTGCAATCATGGAGTGTTCTGAACATGACACTTACAATGCTTCAAAAGTTTACATTTGGCTGTTGGCCAGATAATACAATCTTTGTTTGACTGTCAGTGGAAAATATTCAAGTAGATGGATGTACAGTGGAATGAGCTCTTCCTGCAGGATTCAAACTCGGCAAAACATTGCCATATAATTTCAATAGGACTACATTTCTCATAAAGCAATGCCACTCTGGATGTTAAATGAAATTAAATATGTTTTATTTTCTGGCAATAGCCTTATGGATAGGTTATAAACCTCCTTCATTCCAAAGATGTCTTATTTTTATGCCAGAAATCCAGAATTAGAAGGCAGCAAATTGTGGTCTTTAAAATCCTCAGGAGAGGTCTCTGTAAGTGGAACTATTTGTATTTTTTGGCTATCTCAGAGGCAGCTCAACAGTTACCCAGTAATGTACTCCATTTTCCAAATAAGAAACCCTTTGCATATCTTTGCAGTTTAGAATGGGAAAGTAGATTTAAAGATGAGTTCATGAGTAGGTATTTATAAACTCTGTTAATAGTAGAAAGTTTGTTCGACATAACAGGTGAAAAGTGGCTCGAGCCAGTGGCTGTTTCAGGCCTTAGGGCCACCAGAATATTTTTTCTCACATATGCAGTGCTACCCTATGCAATAAATTGAAACACACACACACACACCCCTCAAGTGGTTAATAAAGAGAACTCAATTATAGACATTTAGCACAAATGAAAGGCATGTGTTTAAAAGGACAAAGCATAAAATGTGGAAGTTATGGGAAATGAAAGGCTAACATTGAGTTGTATGTGCATAGTTTGAGGGTTTTTTTCCTTCCATCTTGATCTTTGGAGGAAACTTTTAGATTGCTTTGAGTTTCGGATATAGAACTTTTGATGGTAGGATAACAAGAGGGAAGAGAATATAAATGAATTGTGAGAAGAGGCTGATGGTTGGGTCAGAGAGTTTTTTTTCCCAAGTTGTTTTTGTGTGTGAGATTCTGTTCTTAATTGTATCTTTTGGCTTTTTTACACAGTGATTACAGAGTTTGATGTTTTATTGTTGAAACTGCCTGCAGAAATGGCATGTGCTCACTCTGGGTATCAGAGAAAATGCCAGTGATTAGATGATCTATTCTATATACAAAAGCAAGATATCAATTTACAGAATTTTAACACTGGTGGGGGATAAACAGGTGATTCTTTTGATATGAGGCATCTAGCCTCTTAATTTTGGCTCATCAGAGGATATATCAAATATTGTAAGACACCCAAAATTTAAGTCGTAAGTCCAGCTATCAGCAAAAATTGGGATTTAGGCAAATTATTGTCAAAGCTTCTCTTAACAGCACTATGTGTCTCTCCTTTAGCTCTGTCTTCACCAAGGACTATCCAATGTTCTGTTTCCTTTCCATTTTATAAATTAACTTGCTTGACATACATTCTTTTACCTTTCAGAAATTACAAAGTACTTTAAATATTGATTAGTTAATTTTACATAATCCATATTGGAATGCCAGTGAATGTCAGACAAGAATGTAGAGAAGAAGTACATCCCCAAAGAGGCCCATTTCTTTTCTTGCTCTTTGTTCTCTGTTGGAATTTGTGTGTGTGTGTGTGTGTGTGTGTGTGCACGTGCGCGTGTGTATGTGTGCACAAATATAAAAATGAAATCATACTATATTTGTTCACTGTAATCTCTCTTTTTAATGAATCTATTTTGAACCATTTTAGTACACATAAATCTTCTAAATTCTGTTTACTATATAGCATTTTGTTGTATGAAAGCATTATAATGTAATTAACCAATTTCCTATTAATAGAGATTTAGATTATTTTTACTTTGTCAATAAACAATAACAGCAAAAGCGGCAAAACTACTATGATAACCACATATGTCTTTGCACACTTGTCTGAATATTTATTTAGTTAACTCCCTACCATTTGAGTTTCTGTGTCAAGAAAAGATAAAATTCTTAGTTTGTTACTTACAACCTATTTTCCCTCCAGAAAGTCTCTCTTTGTTCATATTTCTAGGAGCAAAATATTTTTTCAGTGGTCTTTTGGAAGAAAACCTTTTTATAACTTAGTTGAATATTTGAGACTAAGTAGGAAAAGAAGTTTACACAGGTAAATGAAAAAGATAAGGAAGATGTTGGTTGTGCCCTTTCAACTTTTCTGGCCTATTTGGTGCCTGTGCAAGGAGGTTTTCAATGTCAAAGGTGGTCTACTTTAGACAAGAAACATGATGGAGCACTGTTAGATCTGTTTTGGCAATTCAGCTTTGATTAACTGATCTTTGGTTTACACATTGCTAACTATTAAAAAGTCCATGGGTTCAGGGGTAAAACTCAGCAGAGAAAGTCAAACATAGGACTTGTCAGGATAACAAATATTTAATATGTTTTTTTACTATTGAATAAATTATACTGATTCAAGTGTAAAATATGTAAAGTGAAGGACGGCCACATTGGAGGGAATCTTGTTACCAGAGTACATGATATTCATGCCAAGAGCTGAAATCTAGAGTGCCCCAAATTTGTAATGTTTCAATGTTATGAATTGGTGAATAATGGTCTACTGTTTATATTCTGACAGGACTATATTACTTAGGAATATATTAATACTGAGTATGGTAGATTTCATTTTTATAAAAAAGAGAGGAGAACATTTTTTGATGAGAATGTTATACCCTTTTCTTTAAGGAAGCAAACTAACAAAATCTTATTACATCGAATACTTATAATATTTCTTTTTGTAGGTGGATAGGACTGAAAATTTATTTTATTAATGGTCTTAAACTTTATATTTATTTTGTGCTATATTTCTCGATGGCATATTATAATTTTATAAATATTAAAAATATGCTTAAGATCAGAGATTTCATGTTACAGGATTAAGTTTTAGTGGTGGTTTATTATTATCCCTAGGAATTTAGAAATGCTTGAACCATGAATCCTGTCAAATACCTCTCTTTCTACTCCCATTAGGTTCCTATAGAAGCTATTTATTTAATTAAGCAATTAATTAAGTAATTTTTGGGATAGATTATTCAATAGCTTTGTAATTTCCTAATCCTTTAATGCAGATTACTGGAGGAAAGGATGAGTCAGAGCATGGCATAGTGGGGGCTTAAATGGAATCTCCTACTTTGCTCCACCCCTCCTGTCACTGAAATCTGAGAGGGCACAGCAGGCACAGAGAGACATTGAGTCAGGGTTGCCCTAAGAGACAGGCACGTTTCGTCAAGATCCAGGCTATACTGAGCACAAAATTCAAGAGGAGAGTTGCCTATCTCAGGGACTCTGATCTTTAATGCAAAGCGGTAAAATGAGATCCATAGAATGCCCAGCTTCTCATCAATCATACTGATAAAAGAAATACTTATATAGTACACATCATGTACTCTAATCCATGCAGAGCGTATACATATAATTTTCTAAGCATGTTACATATAACTCATTTAATTCTCATAACAGCCCTGAAATGTAAGTACAGAGAAGAAAAGTGAGGTCCAGTGAGAGTATCTTCCCCAAAATAATATTAAGAACTGATGTGTAAATCTAGACAGTCTAGCTCCAGAGCCAATTCTGTATGTTTTTACTCTAAGGGAGGAAGTAAGTCTGAGAACAGGTAAAGAAGAATATTTGCTATAGGTAGACAGAGCATGTTTAATCTAACATAAAATAATAATTCTAATCTAGCCAAAATTGAGTTATTACATAATCGGTCACTTTACTTGGCTTTTCTTCATTTAATTCTCACAGCAGGCATTTGAGGTATATGATTATTAACCCTATTTTGAGGACAACCTTAGTAGAGGGAGACTAAGTAACTTGACCAAAGTCAAAAAGTTGGTAATTTGTGAAATAAGAGATCAAAACTACATTTTTATCCACTATGCTAGGTTGTTTTGCTAGGCTATGATAGGTAGAGAGTATTTTTATTATTCAGTACTCCCTGGCATTTTCTTCTTTCTTAGTTCATTGGGATTACTCAGAAAGACTGCAGTCAACCAGAACGTGGTGCTTCTGTTTAAGGGGAAGCTCAGTGGTACGTAAAGAGAGTCCTGGATTCATCGTGATGTAACCTTGTGATTTATATCAGTACCTATCATCTATATATATATCTTTAGTCTTGGGACCACTGAACTGCTTAGTTCTATTGTTCTCAGAAGTTTTGTACATTAGGCTGCAAATTTAACCCCCTTTTCCTTAAATATTTCAACTTTTGAAGAGTTTTGCTATCTATTTTGCTGCACCGGAAGATTTGAGAGCCCTGGGGGGAATTTACTTATGCTTTGTAAAAGGGTCATTAACAACTTCACTATTACATTTTCAAAGAGAACTCAAGATACGAAAATGAAATTCCCTTCCTGATTGGAGAAATTAAGTTTCGAAGGTGTTAAACTCTGAATTCATTTATACTCTGAATTGCTGATAATTCTTTCAGCAATAGAGATCTTAATTATGTGCCTAATGTTAGTAGTGGTAGCCTGAGACTTTTTCTATTCCTAAGGGGAATTGTTCTAACCCCACACTTTTCATGTTTTTCACTGCTTTGAAATTACCATGGATGAATTAAGAAATAAAAATACTTCTGTATCAGCTTTGCACACTAATGCTGAGTTTATTTTGAAATCTTTCTGGCCTCAGAGCTTCTATAATACCTTTACTTGTGAATGGGATACTTCATATTTGTATAAGAGCAGTCATCTTTTTAAGTGACATTAATTGTCTTGATTCCATATGTGATCAAACTCATGCTCTTGTCTCTGTATTTTTTCAACCCAAATGGGATCCCCAATTTTCGGCCCTATGGTACAGTGCCTCCTGCTACTACTGTATGAGGTTTCTCCTGGTATCATCGTTGAACTAACTAGAGGGTCATTCTCAACAGATTCCTGAGCTTTGATTGGTGCTATGCACATTTCTAAACTTGTGCTTTCAGAAACTCAGGGGATTAGAAAATATTTCTTTTTGCTGCTCCACAAAGTTGTGCTTTGCTTCAGAGTTTTAATTTTCCAAGCCATAAGAATCACCTGTTAGCTGTTTCAGAAGCATGAGCAAAGCACTTTCTACCACCTTTACTTCTTTTAAAAACATTTTCTTTTTTTTTTTCTTTAGAGACAGGATCTTGCTCTGTTGTCCAGTCTGGAGCACAGTGGCATGATCATAATTCACGGCATCCTCAAACTCCTGGGCACAAGTGATCTTCCTGCCTTAGCCTCCTGAGTAGCTGAGACTACAGGATAGAGCCACGGTGCCTGGCCTCCTTTACTTCTAAAGCAAGGGTTTCATTTCTCGGGGCTTCTGTTTTCCCATGATTTACCCTAATTGTCCTAAACGTTCCAGGTAACTTTTAAAAAGTCCTATCTGCTTTTTGAATTGTACATGTTTCTTTTCAGTTTTTGATAGGAAGAATATCATAGTTTTGATTTAGAATTTTAAAAAGTTTTCATTTTCTTTGTTTTAGGCTTTGTCTTTATTTCCTGAGCATACTCTTCTATATTCTACCTTTTTAGTTTCTTCATCAAGAGCTAGTAGTAGGTTTTCCCAAAACATCTGCTGTATTAAAAATAAAATAAAACAAAACAAGAAACCTTCCCATCATCATCTTCCTGATTGTGGCGTTTTCACGCAGGAGATAGACTTTTATAATAGGCCTTAAAAATTTTTTCAACTGGCTTCTTTTTAGTGGGTTTGGTCCACCATGCATCTCCTTTTCACCTTCCCTGAACCTTCACACAGGGCAGAACTGCTTTTCCATGTACTATAACTCGACCCTCTTGACCCTACTAAATGGTTTGAGAAGTATTCTTCCCAGCTATCTCTAGCTTTCCCTTTTATACATAGGTTCACATCTAAAGAAATTGACCCATTCATCAAAAATAAGTTCTTCCAATTGCTTCGGTTATTAACTCTCTGCTTTCAGAGGGAGCCTCAAAAGTTTCTTCATCTTGTCTTCCTCTTTGGAAGTCAATTCAATTTGTCTTGTGAATTTGTCCCATTCTATTAAATCAATTTTAGTCTTTTAGACACACTCTCTAAGAAAAAATTAGCGTATCTTAACTGTTGTATACCCATCTTTAAAAACATTTATATTGGGGTGTATCATTGTTTCTTTTCCAAATCTGTGTAGTTTGGGCTTTAAAGATCTCTACCATTCTCCTAAGAAAATTTCTGTCTTTCCACAGGTCAGTTAGTGTGTCTGCCTTCATTTTCCATTCTCATTCCCATTATTCCTATTGAGGATGCCAAATAAATCTTTTCAAAAATGTATCTCATTAAGTATCTCATGTTTTCGTCAGAATAAAAATAGAGGAAACGTGTAAGACAGAGATCTTTGGTGTCTCTGTTTTATGCCAGACCAGCTGCTATCTAAATTGGCTATCTAAATCTGGATTGATCGAAATAGTGCACTTGATTAAACTATTTCGTTTGTACGTAGGAGTGCCTGTAAGAGGGGTTGATGCTCACTGGCTTATATCCTGGCCTAGGAGAGTTTGATCCCTTTTGATCTTTCTTTCTTGGAATTGAGTTGAAATTATTAGAACTAGAAAAGTATCCATATTACCCTCTATGTTCTCAAACAATTTGCTGAGTACAACTCTTCCTCCTCGACGTAATTGAAACCTTAAGGACTAATTTCTCCTGTAGTACTTTTAAGTGGATTTTATTTCTTTTACTGTACCCCATGAATGCCAAGGCCAAGAATGGAGTTGGTAGGTCTCTACTGCTGCCTCCAGGCTGTTCCTCCTCTGACCTCTCTGTATTAGTTGGCTAGGGCTGCCATCCACGGTATCACAGACTGGGTGGCTCAAACAATAGAAGTTTATTTTCTCACAATTCTGGAGGCCGGAGGTCAAGGGTTTGTTTCTTCTGAGGCCGCTCTCCTTGATGTGTGAATGCCGTCTTCTCCCTGTATCTTCACCTTGTCTTCCCTCTGCTGGCATCTGTGACCTAATCTCCTCTTCTTATTGTGAGGACACTAGTCATCTTGGGTTAGGGTCCACCCTACTGACCTCATTTAGGTTTATCTCTTTAAAGACCCTATCTCCAAAGAGTCACAATCTGAGGTTAGGACTGAGGTTAGGGGGTTAGGACTGAGGTTGGGGGTTAGGACTTCATCATATGAATTTGGGAGGAAACAATTCAGCCCATCCTCCTGCTCATTCTTGCACCTTTGAAAATCAAGCCTCTACCACCCCTTTTCCCTATTGCTTGCTGATAACTTCTGACCTGATTGTTTTTTCTTATTTAGGAAAAATGTTTCTACCTGATTCACAAGTCTGGCCCTCATCTTGAGTAAGTCAAAACCACACCAGTGTCCTACCCTCTAATAATCTGTTTTATGCAGTTCATTGATTTCTTCAATTTCTCTCTTCCACAATCACACTTTGGACTTTATCATCACCCAACACTGTTCTGTCTTCAAAACCTCTAAGTGAAATATGTCACCTGCCCTCTTCTACTTTGCTTATTCTACTGCTGCCCTTTTATCTCTTCCTTAGCATCATGAGAAAACATTTATAACTCTAATTTTTCCCATTGTTTTGGGCTTCGTTTTGCTTCATTTCTTATTCTTACCCAAATTAAATTTCATGGTTAATAATTTCAATTATATTCTTACTAATACACCAAACATCCTTGTTGCTCATTTCTTTGCAACACACTTATGACGTCTCAGCCTTGGATGAACCCCATTATAGTTTGTACTTATCCAAGCACTGAAAAAGAAACGCCAATGAAAACAAGTTCTACTATAAATATATGACACTTATCTCTACATTGGTTGGCATCCTCAATATATTTCTCTGGCCAATTCATTCAACTATTAAAAGTTTTTTTTTTTTTTTTTTAACTCTTCACAAACTCCAACTTCCTTTTTTCCCCGTCCATCTTTGACCTATCTTCTACTTCACAGAGAAATTGAAAGTGAAATAGAAGCCTTCATTCATCTATCTATCTATACTTTATCTATCTATCTCTATAAAAGTCAATTTCCTGGTAGCAATTCTAAATCAAAATAAAATATAGGGACATTTATATTCCAAAATCTATACTTCAGAAGACATTTGAAGTGGATGATTATTTTGAGCCTTTCCTGCCATAACCCTTATCTTGGTCTTTACAAATCTGCTAAAGTGACCAGACTCCCCATTAAAAATCCAGTGTTATGAGTTCAAATCTGCCAAACTTTCCTAATCTTCAACCCTCATTCTTGGATTGCTATCACCACTTAACTTGAAATCTTGACATTTCTGATGTTGGTTAGACAAACATCCGATACTTTAAAATTATTTTTATATAGTTAAATATTTTCATTATGGTATAAAACCATAAGAAATATGTAAAATAATACAACTTTAAGGGGGCTGAATTTATATTTATGGGTGAATTGAAATTAATTATATGATAGAACATCCAAATAAAATATATTTACTTTGCATTTTGAAGTATCATAATGTGAAAGGACAACTATTAGCAAGAAAAAAATACCATTTTTTAGTTCTAAATCTTTATCAGTTAAAGAATAGAAATAAAATAAAAGAAAATAGCAATAATTAGTTGTCTATAGACAAAATTATTAAAACTTTAGAAATAAGCTCAGGCTGCGTCTAGCTAATATGGAATAATTTTCACAGATGACTATGAGAGTAATGATTGGTCGTCATTGTGAAAAGAATAGCATTGAAATGGACAAAAAGGCTGATACATAGATAACCATGTATGAAAAGATTAATGTTCAACAGCAAAGGTAATGTATGAGAAATATTTGCAGTAATCAGATATCACCTGACAAATGATGTAAAATCTTTGCTGGGATAAGGAAACAGTAAAATTACTGCCTTACTTTCAGCTGGCCAATTATATTGGTGCAGCAAAAAATGTTTTTTATCCAGTGGTTCTGATAGTGAAATATAAACAGAGTACCCAAGCCAGAATAATAGTGGGTTGGGGGAAGCGTGGAATGGAGGGTGTTGGAGGTTATAAGAGTGGGGGAATTTGTACCATATGCTCTCATTTGGATGTGGACAGCTTTTTGGATGTCTTTGGTAATAAACAGGATTTCTGCTCTTTGTCTTCTTGATGTGGGATTTACATTTGGAAGAAAAAAACCCTGCTAGTATAAGGAAACAAATGAAGACCTTCTGGTTTGAATATTTATTTTAATGAGAAGAAAGCCCATTTGGATGAGAAAGGTGAAGAAAAAGCAAGTTTAGACTCCCCTGAAGTGCTCTATGATCACGTCTCTCTTATCCAGCTCTAATTTTCTTTGATTTGAACTCATCTGTATGACCAGACATCTGTGAGTATTTATGCCTTTTTTGGTTATGTGCTGTCCCGTTCTGGCTATCCATCAAACCCAGAACAGACTTCCCAGCGATGTTTTGTACAAAATGTAGAGTAGAATGATAACTGATTAGCATTACGTGATAAATGGACATTCTTCAGCTGAAACTGTAAAGTGCAAAACAGCTGAGACAACATATGAGCAGGAAATACAGTGCACAGTCTGTCTCTTGGTTCATGTTCGCATAGCGTATTTTTTATTGCTACAATTCAAAACTATATACAGCTCAGGCACTACATATTCTATGTGGCAAACATAAAAAAACAGGGTAGTGCCCTTTTGTCTGAATATATTTGGGGGATGACATCTTGATGATATATTCGTAGAATGATATATTTCTCAGTGGCAAATAGAAAAGCCTAAGGGTCAAGGTTGCTGACCTCAAGTCTTCTGCTAAGTGTCCTGAATGAGATAGCTCCCTCCAACTGCCAGAATACTCTAGAAGATATCATGCTTTTTAATTCTTTCAACTCAGATTAATCCTTTGATGAATCTCTAAAATAGAGAGACTGACATTTACAAACTAAAAGCCCACAAAGTCCATGAGAAAATGAGGATGTCTAGGTTCTGAAAAAGTAACTCCTGGTCTATCTAAAGGTCTCCAGGTACTCACCACCAGCCAATTGTTTCTCTGCAGTAGCGATTGGGCTAGTGTTTCTAAATCTTCTAATCCTTTTTAGAGAATTTAGAAATCCACTTTTAAAAAATCATAAGTTTTTTCTTTTAAAAAGTCTATACATTTATTTTTCTTTTATAAACACTATAAAGGCTAAACCTCAAGTACTGATAGATTTAACTCATAGAGTCTTCTTTTTCCTCTATTCTAGGTATTTTTAAAAGCTTACATTTATGTGGTACTAACAGGAGCTGACAGTTAAATATGTAATTAAAAATATACCAAACAACTACCACAGTTTAAGCATAGTGTTAAGTTACATTGTGTCTATTGTAAACCATCGTCACTGATTTATTAAGAAGCATTAGTGGATGATAGAGCATTAAATCAAGTAGTAGTCTATTACAGTAATTTTTCATTAATTGGTACTTTATTAGTTCAGCTGGAAGAATACTAATAGATCCTTTATCCAAATCACTCACTGGAGAGATAAAAACAATTAGTCAGAGATTAGGCGATGAGACCAAAGCATTACAGCAAACTAGTAACAAGCAATCACCTGCACCAGGTGTTTCTCCCAAGTTTCCTTTCAGTGCCCTTTCACTGCGTCAAGCTTCCCTCATTGTAATAATGGGAACAGGGGTTAGATCATGATTTACTTAATACCAACTGTTATAGCAAGTTTCTGTTTCTAATAATGAGAACAAGGATTAGATTATGACTTACATAGTTAGCACCCACTGTGAAAAGGAGGAGTTTTAAGCAAACAAGTCTAAGGCAATGTCAAGGAGAGTGTTTACCTTCCTAAAAGAATGCATTACCTTCAAGCACTTTAGGTCATTGGAGTGTGATTAGATCCTAAGAGTGATAGGATGGTTCTCTGGTACGATACAAATAACTTTTCTGAACTTTATTAATGGCCATTTTTGTTGACTTATTTTAAGTTATTTTTTTCTTAAAACCAATACAACTAAATTTCTTTAAATAACACTTTAAACTTAAATATTAAATTCAAATGTACAGACTAAACTCTTTAATCAAAACTAGAAACATTTTAGTATTTTTTAAATTGGTCTGTATAATTAATATTTCCTTTGCTTCAGAAATTAAACAAATCATATTTGTCATTTCAGTGGTTCATTCATTAATGTCTAAAATCTAATAACCGCGTCAAAGATTTAACATTTCTAATTGTTGTAATTCTTCATTGGCCTCTGGGTGTTCATTTCCCTCCCATGGATCAGAGTAAATTAAAATTTAGATAATTACATCTATTTCATCAGGAAATAATAGAATGTTTTTCCTTCTGTGCATATTTTTATTTGTTTTGTTGTGAAAACAATTTGTAACAGCATTTAAAACCCTGGTAATATTTTCTATGGAAAGTTTGAGGATATATTCATCTATTTAATCTTTTTAAAAAAATGTAAAAACTTGTTTTTTTGGTTTTTTTTTATTTCATCTTATTGTTATGGGGGATACAGAATTGCAGGTTACATACGTTGCCCATGTACCGCCTTTCCCCTCAAGTCAGAGTTCCAGGCGTGTCTGTTCCCCAGGTAGTGCGTGTTGCACCCATCATGTAGGTATATATCCCTCCCTTCCCCATCCCCCCCTTCCCGAGTCTAAAAACTTGTTAATGTCTTAAAATTTCATTTTCCCAAATACTTTTGGTAATCTGATAAGATTTTCATTAAGCCTATTTATGGTTCTCAAAATAGTCAAGAAAGTTAATTAAAATGAACAAATTATATAAAAAAATATTTAGGGCAGGATAAAATGGCTGTAACCATGCTTACATTTTGTTTTTTAAGATATCATTTACCTCAATTATCTTTCAGTTATCAATGACCTTGCACATATTCTGCTCCAGGACTTTCCAGGTACCATATTTTAGATGTCTTACCTTATGTACATTTATTTTCTGGCCCCAGTCTTTGTCTCTACCACGTACTTTATGCCACATTTCCAAAGATTATATAATAAATCAATTTTTAATATGTTAATGACTATCAAATATTAGGTCAAGTACGTTTAATAATGGACTTTCACAAATAGTGAAATCTTATATAGAAATTGAGTTTTACAACTATGTAGCTATATTAACCTAGAAGGTACATCTCAGAACTCTTAGCTTCCAGCCAATAAAATCCGTCCTCTGCCTCTTTTTAAATATTAACTATTAAATATTACCTTATCTGTCCTATGCTGTGTATTCCAACTTGTTTCCAAAATCCTTGGCTGCTAATATCACGAAGACTTTTAATATCTTAGATTTACTTTGTCCCTTAAACTTGGGCTTTAGTACTATTTCTCTTGTCTTTATCTTTGGCTTTCTTTTTTGACTATGATTTGTACCAGTTCTCTTGAAACAAAGCAGTCTTGTGTTAAGCAAGAAAGATGGAAAAACATGGATGCACAATCAACACACCTAACAATATTTTTAGAGAAATAATACACACATTTAAATCATAGATTTCCAATGTTGAAATATTGCTTTGGTCCTTAGAATGTAAATATATATGACCAAAATGAACTTCCTTGCTTTTAAAGTCAAAAGTTTATATTGATTTTATGGTGGCAGAATAAATTAGTTGATTATTTCGTGAAATGGTTTCTGTTCCTGCCTTTTATGAGACATGTAAGTAAAAATACCCCTAGAGGAATGTATGAAATGTTAGTCATCTCTCTTCTAATAATATCTATTTTGAGAGTCTCTAAACAATCTTCTCATGATATTTGGCAAGATTTCATTTCAATGCTTAAACTGTCTTCATTACTATTTCCATAAATCATAGTGTTCTTTCATGGCATTTTGGAATTTTGATTTTATTACAGAGAAAACTGTTAACGTTCTGTGTATAGTATAGTCAAAATTTATATTTGCTCTAATCCCGGTAAGTTATATTTCAACTAAGTTTTACAGTTAAACGTATAGTGGTGTCATAAACAGGTGTGCACTTCAAAGATACAGACAAAAGCAAAGTGTAGATATTCCTTTCATTCCTTTCTGCCACACATTACCTAGGGCAGATGAACTTAGGAGAGTTGCCTAAACATTGCCATTGTGTTACCTCATTCTTCCCTCATTATTTGCTATTATTTCATAACCATCTTTATTGTTTAATACATTGCACGTTATTTTCCACCTGGTTTGTCCTCATATAAGAAGTCAATGCATAAACAACAAAGACCCTTTTCATTCATGAACATGTATAGCTCTTCAGAAACGTGCAAGGACTAGTGTATACTGCAGATGGATGAAAGAGTAACTGAGTACATATTTATGTTTGTATGTGACTGTGGGGTTATGCCAACAATTTCCTGTAAGCTGAAACCTTCCAGATCATGTATGTTTAGTGCATAACAACTGCTAAAAGCCTGCTTTATGTATTAGAAAGGATGAGAACTCCAAGATATTTCTAAGGTTCTAGAGGCCATGTACTGCCCCTTCCCCCAACCCCAACTACCCACCATCCTCTTTTATTCACCGCTCAATGCTTGTAATTCTACTGTCAGAATTTAATTTCTAATTTACAGCTTTTTGGCCTGTTAACAAATTATTATTGGAAGACTAATACCTTAAGTGGTTAGTCATTCATGTGGATGAAAAGATGGAGAAACTTCTTTAGTGGGAGGATTGTGAAATGATTACAAGAATCCAACAGTCCTAAAGGGGATAGGGAAGATGTTAAGCATTTCTTCATATGCTTGCATGAACATCAAGGAAAGAATTAAGGAATACCACAAAGCTGTAGGTATTGGTTATCATGGAGTTGGAATTGGGCATGATGGTGAGGAGGAATGGATAAGTAATTTTTAAATTTATATATTTTTACATTGTTTTACTTGTTATAATAAATATGTATTATTCTGTAATACAAATGTAATAAAGAATGGAAAAAAAAATAGAATGAGGGAAAAGAGGGCCATTAAGGGGGAAGAGGTCCTTTATGTGGGTAGGAGATCCTTATAGTTTTTATAATATTACTCAGAGCTACTCTGTGAATGCCACAGAGTGGCTATTACATCAACTTAATGTGACCCATTAATGAAGATTTTGTGAATGCAGTATGTAGGTTGAAGGTTCAGCTGTGATAATTCCCAAAACAGATGGTATTAAAAATCATTCTGGAGTACTGCTAGTTTAATTAACCTACTATTGTGGTTGCATATTATCATCTGGCATTAGATGAGCAACCCTGTAGGAGGGCCTAACTTCACTCCTGTGTAAACAACAACAGCAATAAAACAAATAATAGGGCATTGACCTTTAAACAATGTTATAACAACATTAAACTAGCAAAAAAAAGTTGTTTGCCATGATAACATAATACACTTGTGGAAGGTGGCAAAATTTTTACATAAATACCAATTATATTTATTGATATTATCGTTTCTGGAAAGCACAATTGTGTGTCATAGAAATACTAACGCCAAGAGCTCTAGTCATTCCCCATTCTCTTCTTCCATCCCCTGGCAACTGCTAATCTCATTTCTGTCTCTATGGATTTGCCTATTCAGGATATTTCATATAAACGGAATTGTATAATATGAAGTCTTCGGGTCTGGTGTCTTTCACTTATCATCATCATGTCTTTAAGGTTCAACCATGTTGTAGCAAGTTTCAGAACTTCATTTCCTCTTTCCTTTTTTTTAAGCATTCTTAGAATCATCTTTGTGTGTTGGGGGTGGGGTGGGGCGGTGTTGGTGTGCATATGTGTTTTTAAACAATTCACTATATGCATTGCTGTGTGTTCACATTTCTTCACTGAAATAACACTGTTCTCAACATAGTTTTCAAGTAGCAATGTTACTATGACCTTTTATACATGTGTCCTTAAACACTTTATTATGTGCATTACATAGTGGTCACCCCATTCGTTCACTGAAATAAAACTGAATACTTAATTCCTTTTTAAGGTTGAATAATATTCTGTTGTATTAATATATTACATTTCATGTATTTGTTCATCAACTGATGGAAATTTCTCTTGTTTTCACTTTTTGGTTATTATGGATAATACTAAGAACATTCATGTCTGAGTTTTTGTGTGGGCATATGTTTTCAATTCTCTTGGGAATACACCTAGGAGAGAAATTGCTGGGTCATATGACAAATCTATGTTTAACTTTTTGAGAACGTGACAATCTGTTTTCCAAAGCATCTATAGCATTTTATATTCCTACCAGCTATGTAAGGGAATTCCAGTTTGTCCACATCTTTGCCAACACTTCTTACTAATCTTTCTTTTTGAGTATAGTCATCCTTGTGGATGTGAAGTGTTATCTCATTGAGGTTTTGAGTTGAATTTCCCCAATGACTCATGATGTTGAACATCTTTTTATGTTTTTTGGCCATTCTTATATTTTCTCTGGCTAAATATTTAATTCAATGTCAATTTTTAAATTGTGCTATTTGTCTTTTATTGTTGAGTTGCAGTAATTCTTTATACATTGTAGACACAAGTCCCTTATCAGATGTGTGATTGCAAATATGTTCTCTCATTCATCAGGTTGTCATTTTAATTCCTTGCTTCACCTTATTGCAATTATTTGATAATAAAAATATGTGAATTAGTGTGTAGCATCATTTCACTGTGAATAGGTATACGGTTTGGAAAGAAATATTAAAGTGAAAATAGTTTTGTTATGATGGTAGAATGATGAGTAACTAAACATTTTTCGTGCATTTATAACATTTTCCCCTATGATTAAAGAAGTCTCAGAAATGTGTCTTTATGACGGGACTGAATATAAAAAGGAATGACAAAAGTTTTTAATTTTTATGAAGTGCTATTTATTTTTTCTTTTGTTGCTATGAATTTGGTGTCATATCTAGGAAACCATTAGCTGCTTATAGGTATGTTTTAATCTAGTAGTTTTATAGTTTTAGCTCTTGTATTATAGAGCTATGTTCCATTTTGAGTTATTTTTGTATAAGTTATGAGGAGGGTATTCAACTTCATTCTTTTTCCAGTTGTCACACCACCATCTATTGAAAAGGTTGGTCTTTCTCCTATTAATTATCTTGTCACCCTAGTCAAAATAAGAGAACCAAAAATTTCAGTGTTTATTTCTAGATGTTCAATATATCCATTGATCTATATGTCTATCCTTATACCAGTACCACAGTCTTGGTTACTTTGTGGTATTGCTTTGTGGTATGTTTTGAAAGCTGGAAGTAGGAGTCTTCTAAATTTATTCTTCTTTTTAAAGATCATTTTGGATATACTGGGTGCTTTGAATTGCTGTATGGATTTTTTGGATTAGTTTGTCAATGTCTGCAAAAATTTGGTTGGAATATTTATTGGAATTGCATTGAATCAGTGGATCAATTTGGGGAGTAATGCTCACTGTAATAGTTTCCTGGGACTGCTGTATAAAATACCATAACCTGAGTGCCCTAAGCAACAGAAATGTATTTTCTCACCATTTTGGATTCCAGAAGTGTGAGGTTAAGGTGTTGGCGAGATTGTTTCGTTCTGAGGGCTGTGAGGTATAATCTATGTCCTGCCTCTCTCCTAGCCTCTGATGGTGTGCTGGCAACCTTTGGCATTCCTTTGTAGGTGGAATTCTCCCTGTGTCTTCACATTGTCTTCCCTCTGTGTGTGTCTCTTTCGCTTCACAAGGCATTCTTTTTATAAGGCTACCAGGCATATTGGATTAGAGATTCATCCTTCTCCAATACAAACTCTTATTAACTTGATTAATTACATATTCAATGACCCTATTTCCACATAAGATAACATTCTGAGGTACTGGGGATTAGGACTTTAACATGGGAAATTTGGGGGACATGATTCAAGCCATAATACCAAATTAATAATATTTAGTCTTCTAATTTTTGTACATGAAATATTTTTTCCATTTTTATAGGTCTTTAATTTCTTTCAATGAATAGTATTCTATGTATAGATCTTATACTGTTTTTGTTAAATTTATTATCAGCTTTTAATTTTATTTGATGCTATTGTAAATGGAATTACTTTCTTAATTTCGTTTTCATATTTTTTATTACCAGTGCATAGAAAATAAAATTTAGTTTTTTTAAATTGATCCAGTATCTGGTAATATTGCTAAGCTTATATATTAATATTAGTTCCAACGGATTTTGTACAAATTCTTTAGGATTTTCCTTATACATGATCATGTTATCTGTGAATTGAAATGTTTATTCTTCTTCTCCAATATGGATGACTTTTACTTTTCTTGCCTAATTGCCATGGTTAGAACCTTAAATAGAATGTTGAATAGAATTGGTAAGATCAGATATCCTTGTCCTGTTTCTGATCATAAGGAGAAAATTTTTAGTCTTTCTCCATAAAATATGATGTTAGCTGTGAGTTTTTCCTAAATGCTCTTTAATCAATCAGGTTGAGGAAGTTCCCTTTATTCTTAGTTTGTTTAGTGTTCTTATTGGGAAAGGGTGTTGAATTTTTTGAAATGTTTTTTTCCTGCATTTATTGAGATGATCTATGATTTTGTTTTTAAAAAGTTTCTAGTTGTCATACGGTACATTACAATTATTGATTTTGTATGTTGAACAAACCTTGCATTCTTGTAATAAATACCACTTGGTTGTGGTGTATAATCCTTTTTATGTTGCTGGATTAGACTTGCTAATATTTTATTGGATTTTTTGCAACCATATTCCTAAGGAAAATTTTGGGAGGTATTTACCCTTTTCGAAGTGGCTCCTTAATATTGAATTGTATTTTTATTTTTTTACAGTTTCTCAATTTAAATAATGTTTTAGTTTTTAGTGAACAAAACTTATGTATGACCATATGTCACAAATACGAACTATGCTTTTTCTTATTAAACAAGAACTATATTTCTTATTGAACCAGATAGAGTTTAGTATTTTAGTATGGATTTACTTTTCTATTAACTACTAAAAAGCTATTAGGATTGAGTTTTTTCCCCTCCCTTGCTAAGCAAGTCAATTTTTTTTTATTATTCTTCTCCTGTATTCTTATGCTATTTTATCTATACTTTGGACTTTCTGTCTCATTTCTTTTGGAGTCTCAGAACCCTTTAGAATATATTATTGTAGATAAGGGCCAAATTATCTTATTTTTGTTGGAATAACCTAGCAATTTTATCATACTGATTGCAAATGATTGCTAAACTTGACCCTGCATGTCATAAACATGTTTTCTAATATACTGGAGTGTTCAGGGTTTGCTTTTCTTGGGAAAAGAAACTGTACAGGAATTCTTCAATGTTTTTCTGCCTTTGTAACACAGTGATACTCCAAATTGATCTAATGTGTTCAATGAGAAAATAAAACCCCATCTAATTTTATGGAAACAATAACTTTGGAGTCCATAAAGAATCTTGTCTTTCATTATCTCTACTTTGCATAAAGATTCTCTAATCATTCTAATTAGCTAAAAACGGGGAAAGAAATTAAGTTTCTAACAACAGGAATCTGAATGAGTAATTTCTGATAGCCATCCAATGGAACTGAAGTTACAAAAATATTGAGGTAAAAGATATAATTTATAGAAAAAGCAGATTATTCAATAGAATAGGCAACATGATTTTATATTGTAATGTATACACATCTATCTGTATTCAAAGAATAGAAAGGTATGTATCAAAATATTAATGATGATTAGCTCTGAATGATGGAATAACTGATGTTTCTTATCTTTATTCTTCTGCATCTTCAGATAGTCCTCTAATTAATATTATATGATAAAATATGTAAAAATGTATATAAAGATATTTTCATATAAAATAAAAAAGATTCTTTAATCATTTTGAAGTGTGTTAAAACACTAGAAATTCCTCTGATTCAATAAGGAATGTAGCCTTTCTTAGTAAAGAACAGGCTTAGTTCTACATGTTAATATGAGATTCTCATTATTTTATACGCTTCTTACTTATTTCTGTACTGAACCTCAAAATGTGACAGAAATGCTTGAGTCAGAATTGTCAAGCAAAATATGCCCTAAAAAAGGAGAGAAGGGAAAGCAGATAAATATGCTAGTTTGTTATTTTTGGGGAGGTGGGACGTGGTGGCAGAGATTTGTTTCATCCAGGATCAAATATATTCTGGGTATGTCTTCACAGGGCAGTTGTGAGAAATAGTTCTGCCTGTCTTAATGCACCTCTGCTCTAGGGGCTAAATACTTCCCATGGATAAATAAATGCCATGGATAAACATCTCAATGGATAAATGGTATCCTCTTTCAAAGTGGAACAATGGAAAAGTCGTCCTGATGTTACCATTTCAGAAAAGGGATTAAAACAAGAGAATTGCCAACAATAGCAGTACAGCATAGCTAAGGAAAGAACAATGGAAGGCTTAAATCCATGTTATGTTTTTAGTTGGGGTTTGCCAGTAGGGCCTCTTTCATGTAATGTGTTTGCAAGTTAATTGTGGAGAAAGTCCTGATGGAACAAGGCAGGAGAGAGATGGGGAAAGGCCTGTTACATACGTACTTACCTTTATGTTTTTATAGTTACCCTGGTTCATTTCATTTTTCCAGTTACTATTTTTATTCTGTGGACTCCTTTCTTCCACTCATTTCTACTTCTGAAAATGCTCTTAAGTCAACAATGACATCATTGTTCAGTCTCGTTCACACTTTCCAATTTACTTATCTTCTTTAATCTCTTTGCCACATTCAACACAGTTGATCCCTCTTTTGAAATTCACTGCTTCCCTGGCTTCCAAGCCTATATAATTTCTCCTTCTCTTCCTTTATTATTGGCAACTACATGTCAGCTCTTTCTCACTTTTCTTCTTCCATGTCTCCTAATAACACATTACTGAAGGGTTCTATTCTTGATCTCCTTCTCTGTGAATTCACCCAGCCAATATAAAACTGATGACTCCCAAACTGTAGTTTCTAGACTAACCAACTTTTCTGAGCTCCATAGTCGTATTTCCAATAGCATTTTTGATAGTTCCTCCTCAATAATAAATGATGTCTTGTATCTGAAATGGAACATATTTCTACATTCTAAGACTAGTTTATCTTCCTGTATTTGTCATTTTGTTTTATGGCACTAGACTCCAATAAATCATCCAGACCACAATCTTCAAAGTCCCTCTAGCCTACTGTCTGCTGCTCATTTCCAATATCTGATCAATCACCAGACTGTGCTGAATCTATCTCAGTATCTCTCAAACTCATTCTCTTTTCTTCTTCACTGCTTTGGTTAAAGATCAGTTTCCTGGTAAACATTTTATGGAGTAAAGAGAAGGAGCAAATTAAGAAAGGAAAAAGAATGAATACATGGGCAATATGTCACTGGCTGCCACTGAGTAGGACTCTTAGATGCTGAAACATCCTCCCCCAAGAAATTCTAAAATGTGCATTTAAGGATTGGGAAGGTGAGATTTTTAAAGAAAATGTTGGGAGAATTTATCAACTTGTTCTCATCTCCTATTAGCCAAAGATTTGTTTGTGGCTTTTATGGACTCATACTTTTTGGTCACATGTATGTGGGAACCAAGTGGGACCACAAAGGTCAACAAGGAAGACTCAGGACTAGAGGCACAAGACAGACGACCAGACAAGGAGATAGATGTAAGGAAGTGCTGTTAGATTGTAAATGTCTGGCGAAAGCAGAGACAACTGAGCCTTACAGGACCTGGAGTGTTTCATAAAAGATGTCTAATACACTTCCTAACTTTTTTCTTTACTTCATCTAGTCTGTTTTCTTCAGTGCCATCAGCCTAATCTTTTAAATTGCAAATCCGACCAATCCAGCCTAAGGTCCTTCAGTGATTCTACAAACCTCATATGATAAATTTGGAAATTCTTTCTATCAAATACAAGGGATTCATGATCCAATTTGTGCTTATCTTCCCAGTACTTGCAATCCTGCATTGCCTCACTTTCTTATGCAATCATCATTGAACAGCACCCTCTACATTACAAGGGAAAAAAGTGCACTTTGTCATGGTCATAATGTTATTGACACCAAGAACTGAGTGAGAGCTCACAAATTTGCATAGCAGTTTCAAGAAAATGGCTAAAACCATATATAAATATTTAGATACAAAATGAAAAAAGAAAAATATGAACCTGAAGTACTTTGTAAGATAATTGGCACATGAACATTTTTTAAAACATTAAAAATGTTAGTTTCTAGTATTCAGAACATCAGTTCTTATTTGAGGGAATGTTAACACGTGATAATGTGACAGTTTTTACTCTCCTGTCAAGGTTGGGAAGGCCAATAATATGGTGATATACAAGGACCTGAAGCTAAAATGCCAGTTGTCCAATTAAGACACTATTATCTCGGTTCTCCAAATTTTGAGAAGAAGCTTCTTTTTCTCCTTTTAGAAAATAAATCAAGGATTATAGACTGTCAAATGCTTGTGGGAAACCCTGATAATTTGAGATACTAAACATTTAGAGGATGCTTTTGGACATAATTTTATCTCCTTCCTGCTTCTGAGAATTAGTTCTTGGTATCTGTCAGTGGATGTCCACTGTGGCTGTACCAACTGATGCCAAAGAGGGATCAAGTGGAAATATATAGAAGCTTTCCATTTTGAACACAAATTCTACCTCTTTACCAAATTTTGTGCTAGAAAAACACTATGACTGCAATCCTTATCCATAGCACACCAAATATAGGAAAATCCCTCCTAAGCATAGGAAAGAACATTATTTATTGAACTTGTAATAATCCTGGGCCTTTCCTCAAATCAACCTTTATAGCATGAGACACATACTTGGGTAAGAACCAATCCTTCTGAAACAAAAGGCATTGACAACAGACCACAACACCTGACAGGTTTGGCCCCTCCATGCCAGGTGAAGCTGGAAACCCGGCTGCTCCTGTCCTTCTCTCTGCACTACCTTCTGCCTCCATTCTGAAGAGGCACTGATAGCAGAAAGCATCAGTTACTGCAGTTGTCTTGGCACCAACACACAGCTATTCTGTTCTCTGGCTGCACACTGACTACTGGCAGACAGAGGATGAACAGGCTGCAGAATCAACCCCATTAGTGTCAACCTAATCCCCTGTAATAGCATCCACACTGGCCGAGATTAGGCACCAGTCCCCATTTCATGTGTAGCATGTCTTAACTTAGCACAATATTGAGTAGTTCATAGAACCGATAATAATAATGTGTCTGCCACCACTTTTGGAAGAAAACCAGAACAGTGTCATTGGCAGTTTGATGTTGCATATTTGAAGTCTGGGGAAAATATGTATTTTTATAGTGAGAGGAGATTATTGTAGTATATTCACATATATATTCCTAGTGGTGCCTTTTTTAGAACAGTGCTGTTGGAACTACTGGTATCACAGTACCAGTATTCAAGAGAAAATATCATAAGATTTTTGAGCAGGGTTGTGTTTGTGTATGTAAGGGGAGGATTACAGAGACAAAGAGCCAGAGACAGAGAGAGACAAAGCGATGGAAAGAGAGAATGAGAATGACAAACAGAACACTCGTATCACATTTTCACCAGGGGAGGGACAGGTGGTAGGGAAAGGACAGGTAGAAATTTAGTAAATGTTTGCTGGAGGTGGAGGCTTTGAGATTGACAAGATGGTACATAGCATTTCTAACTACTAAAAGTCCTTAGCGGCTCTTATTAGGTGAGAAATGAAGTCTTTCGAAGCTTAAGTCCTGCTTCAAGAGAAGAAGATTTTGATGATCTTTTGTAGCCCCTTACTATAGTGTTAAAACTATCTTTTAACAGCCCACTAGTCTTTTTGGCCCACCTTTTCTGCCTTTTTGTTTCAGGTCACTTTGAACACCAGAATGCATTGGAACTATAAAAATCTGTGCTTTTGGCAATAATACGTAGCAGACAAAGTCTGAATATCATCAAAAAAACAATAAATCACTTTGAATGTAGTTCACCCTGAGACTGGCCTTGCGCTCCCAAACATAATGAGCAATGAACACAGGAGAGAGAAGCCGCAGCAGATGAGCAGCTGCCTCTGGCTTCTTCAGCAATGACAACGTGGCTTCTGACAGTCATAAGCCCTTGAAATTTCCAAGTTCTGTTTATGGAGGTATGAGCCTTATTGATTATACTCCAGGAAACCCTGGAACCCTTCTGGTTCAGCTGTTCCTGGATGCAGCACCTGTGTATATACCTATGGGCCTAAAAATAGCAACAGCCAAAACTATATGGAAATCAAAAACAAACCCTGTTGTGTTCACAGTTTGTGTTTCCATATCACTCCTTGTAAGGACACCCACTTAACATACATTCCCAGATTTTATGGGCAGCTGCAGCACTGAGTTCTTAGTTCTCTCCATGTGAGTTTCTCTTTTTCCTTTAAGAATTTTAAGTTTTAGAGAGCTGAGTCACACTGGCCTAAGTTTTCAGGATTATATGAGCTCCTCTGAAGGCTTTGCATAATAAAGGTTTTTGACTGGAAGATAAAGGGAACAGTGAACAGATCAAAGTCGCTGTAACAAAAAATAATTGAGATCCTCGGTTGGAGATTTCTAAGGGCTCAGAAGGAAGAGCCACAGAGTATACCTTAAATGATATCCATTTACCTCCCAGCCCCTACCTGTGGTTATAAAACCAGGCAGAATAGGAGAATTCTTGATTTTAATGAGAAATATTCTTAGTTTGGACCCTTGGTGGGGATGGATCCAAAAACTCCATTTGAACAAGTGCAAGGCAATGGATGTGAAGGTTAATTTCCAACAAAGCTGCCCCTTTTAAGCAAGGATATATGGGCACAAAAGGTCTGAGCACAATAAAAAGGACTTTACTAGAGATTTTTATTTCCAACTTCAACAGCCATTTCTTCTTATAAAAATGTCACATTGTCCATCTGGAATTTAGTTTTGTGATAACAACTATGCCAAAGGATTTCAGGCTTATGAGCCAAAGCAGATTACATCTTCCTTTGCCTTCTATGAAACTTCAACCTAAACATGAAATTTGGTGAAACGAATGAACAGTAGCATATACCTAGGCAAGGAAGGCCAACACATGCAAGCAAAACACTTACTCTTCATTATATCTCAGGGCCCCTTCATCTTGTGCTTTCCTACATTTCCTTCCATTTTGGCATCCAGAATTGTAAAACAACACAGGTGACCCTTGGGGTCAACCCTTCAGAGACATTCAGGAAGCAGAGTTTATTTTAGACACAGCAGAAGCATTGCCATACTGAGAAAAAGCAATTGAACTACATATAACTTCTGCCCTTCTCTTAGACAGTTTCAAGACTTTCCATGACATCGTAAACACACATACGAAGAACATTGTACTAAGAATAATCTAATCTGAAAACATTATGAAATACTTCACTGCCATCTTCTGCTTCTCTTTTGTAAAGTTATAATTAAGGGTAATTTAGGCCACAGATAATACTAACTTCTTACTGCACAAATTGTTTGATCACAATGATAATTCATTCCTTTTTATCAAATATATTGTTCAATCACAATGATAGTTCATTCCTTATTATGTTTAGCAATGTTTTATAGATTCTTCCATATTGCTGACTTAATCAATAGTTTGTTTTTGTGAATTGTTTAGTATTGTCACAGTTTATACATACAAAACAATATGTTGTCCATTCACTTGTTAGACATTTGGGTTGTTTCCAGCTTGTGTCTGCTGCAGATAAAGCTGCTGTAAACATTTTTGCACAACTCTTTTACATATGTCTTCATTTCTCTTGAGTAAATACCTAACAGGTGGGATTATTGCAGCGTAGGTAGGTGGCAAAATAACTAATTTTTAAAAGTGGTACCATTATATCATTTTATACTTTAACATATAGTTGTGTTTAATTTTGAAAAAGACCAATTTATCTTTTTTTAAGGGTTTTAACTTTCAATGTCTTCTCAAAGAAATCTTTGTCTACTCCAAGGTCATGTAGATATTCTCATATGTGTTTCCCAAGAAGTTTATATTTTTAGCTTTCATGCTTACGTATATAATCTATTAAGATATTTTAGATTAATATTTTCACATAGTGTTAGGGCTTGCAGTTTATCTTATTTTATGTTTATCCAATTGTTACGGTATCATTTGTTGATTTCCCTTTCACTACTGAATTGAATAGCATCTGATGAAAATGAAGTTTCTGCAAATTTTATTTCTAAACTCTCTATTTGGGTCTTTAGAATTATGAACTATAGGTCTCTCCTTACACCAATACTACACTGTATGATAACAATACTCTTTTAGAAATTCTTAAACTCAGACAGTGAAAGTTGCCCAAATATATTCTTTTTATTATAAAAGCAGTTTTGTTTATGTTATATCTCTGCATTTCTATATAAATTTTGAATCAGTTTCTGAATTGCTACCAAAATTTTTATTGAGCTTTTGATTGTATTACACTGAAACATATAAATCAGGTGGGGAAACTGACATGTCAACAATATTGAGTCTTACAATCCAAAAATATGGTATATTTCTCCATTTATTTGGGCTGCCTTTAATTACTCTGAGCAGTGTTTTGTACTTTTCAGTGTAGAAGCTGTACTTGTCCTTCATTAACTTTATTCCTAAGCAGTTTATATGAGCTTTTAAGTTTCCTTTTTCTCAAGAATCACAGTCTAATGTCTTAAAACAGTTATCTCATATATTTTCTTTAGGGTTTTCTTTGTTTATTTCAGAAGGGTAAGTCCAGACCAGTTACTTCTTCATGACTAGAAGTGAAGATGCTGGAGCAATGTTTTTATAAGAGAAAACATTTTATGTTACCCTCTATCTAAAACCTTCTGTGGATTTTTCAATTACAGTAAAAAGCCTTATAAGTCTTCAAAAGGTCCTATACAATTCATATTCTGTCCCTCTCCCAGCCAATTCATACCTTTCTTCCCACTATTGCCATCATCATTCCAGTCACAATAACCTCATTGCAGTTCCTCTAAAATTTCAGGTAAAATCCAATGGGTCCTTTGCTCAAATGTTGTCTCTGTCTGAAATCATCCCACTTGATTGATTCTCCCTCCCCCTTCATCTTTGCATAGGTCTTATCCTCTTAATGTGGTCTACCCTAATCACCCTACTTAATACTGGAAAGTAGCCTTTACACTGCCTGGAAAGAATAATCCCTCTTACTTTACTTCTTTTCTTTTTGCCAATAACTTTGTTTTTTTCACCTTTTAACATGCTTATAACTTATTTTTCTACTATGTTTGTCCTGTATTGTTCTTCTTAGTATAGCAGACCTGTTTGTGCCCCCATAGACCTTTTACAGTACTCCTCCTCTTACCCAAGTGCCATTTTCTCTATCTCTGGCTTTAGGGTTTTCCTCTGGAACTGTTGAAGGCTGTGCTGTGTGTGGAAGTCTGAATGTGATGAGAAATTAACACTCTCAAAGCAGTTTTCAACCAATGACTCACAAGAGTTAGTCCATAAATACCCCAGTTCTCTCAGTCTTCCCGTGAATAATTCTCAAGCCTGTGTTTTGCACTCTTTTTCAGAGTTTCAATGCAAGAATTAAGTGGAAATTGCCCACTATGATAATTAACTCAATATTTCATCATTTATTGGCTGTCTTTCTATTTCTAATTCAATTGCCCACTACCACACCTTCTATTAATAAATAAGCTACTCCTAAATAAATTATTTCCACTCAAGTCCTTTATTCAGGGTCTGCTTCCAAGGCAACTCAAATTAAGATGCCAGATAAAGTGTTAGTTTCATGAAGGCAGAGATCCTTTACTTTTTATAATTATTATTACTTTAAAATGATGTTTCTTAAATGCCTACAACAATGTCAGGTTCAGAGTAGGTGTGCAAATATTTGTGGAATGAATTAACAAACTTAATAAATACTTTTGAGAAGCATTCTCTAGCAATGATACTTGCAAATAGTGTCAGAGTTTTTACTACCCATGCTTAGAATTCTGAATTGCCAATTTTATAGGTGTAAAAGTTAGCCTTGTTACAATTTTTATTTTAAAATTTCTTTAATAATTAGTTTTTTTTATTTTTAAAGGTTTCTTGTGGATATTTATATTTATTTTGTGAATGACATGTTCTTTGCAATTTTCCATTTGGGAGATGTGATTTATTTAAAATAGTTACTTTTTTGCAAGTTTTTTTCATTGTTTCTAATCTTTCAATTTATTATGTCTAGGAAGTTCATATTTATGTAGTTAGATCAATTAATACTTTTTGTGACTCTTCCTACACCTATACTCAAAATATTAGCCTATGTATTCTTCCAGTTTTAATATTTTTTAAAATTGATGTTTACTCTTTATTCTTCCAAGAATCTGTCTTTAAGATGAGTCTTTTTCCTTTGCTATACATAACCAATTACCCTACTATGTTTTCTTCAATATATTGAGCTGTATTTTGAAGAATGAACAGGGATTAACCATGTAGACCAGGAAACGAAGACATTTTTCAGCAAATAGAATCATATAGTGGAAGACAAAAATATGAGTAAAAAAAATGGTGGGATGTAGTACCCCTAAGTATTAATAATTTATCCCATGGTTAGAAAAATGAGTGTGGAACTCTATTCTTAGTCCTGGACCCTATTTCTATTACACTACTGTCTTGTAAAAGAACCAGTGGTGCCTGTAGCAGAGATAGTCATGATCCCAAGTAGTCCATGCCCTACATTTTGTGTCCCCTCTTGCAATTATGTTAAGACTGTGATTAGTTCTGCACAAGGGACTATGAGTGGAAATGATGTGGACCATGCTGGGAAGACACAGTCAAAAACATGTGCCTACGCCACTCCAGTCCTTTTCCTTCTGTGGAACAGTCAGAGGCCCTGTGGTTCAAATGTTAGCTAAAGATGGCAGAACCTCCATCAGTCTGTGACTCCATCGGGCAGAGTCTCCAGACAATCTGTGTGGGACATGGAACGACAGTGAAAAATAAACTCTCATTGTGTTCAATTTCTAAGATATGGGAAATAACTTTCTGCAGCAAAGCTTACTCTATCTTGACAAAAACTTGTATCTAAAACCACAAAATTAAAATAGAACTCATTTTTCTTCACTCCAAATACATTCTCCCATCAAATTTTCTAATTTCTTTTAATGGTGAACTGGTTCTTAGCTTCATAAGAAGGGTCTGAGAATTAAATAAATAAATATATTTGGGCCACTTACAATTTAACAACCTCTCAGTGAATAATATTTGTTTTTATTCTTAGGTACCTTAGTGTAGAATCTCGGATTTACTTTGGCTTAAGCCTTAGTCTCATTTAATTATTTATGAATATATTTATTCTATCTCCTAAATTTAGCATTAAATCAAGATGGTTTTCATCTCCCCCCATGCCACCTTACTTCAAGCTTGACTTAGTCTATTGTAATAGTCTTATAACTGGTGTGCCTTTCATTATAAGATTCATTTTCCTATTATACAGGCAATCATATTCCTTCTCAAACTTAAATTGTTGAATGCTTTTCTTTTGCATATTAGGGCAAAATTTCATCTCAGGTCCTATGTGATCTAAGCCCAACTTACACTTAAGCTTGATCTTATACCATTGCCTATGG
The DNA here is from genome assembly GCF_041146395.1 of Eulemur rufifrons. NCBI lineage: Eukaryota > Metazoa > Chordata > Mammalia > Primates > Lemuridae > Eulemur > Eulemur rufifrons. Next base: position 28,404,710 of record NC_091006.1, read on the forward strand.
ACCTTTTTCTCTCTTCCTATTATATTACTGTCCCAAAACACATCTCATGTTTTACTGCCTCTGTGCTTTATTGGGGTGCTGGCTTTAGTCACTATATCAGATTTTCCAAATCTTGAGTCCTAACTCAAATGTCACCTCTTTTTAAAAACCTTCCATGATTTTCTTAGTTAAAAAAGCCATTTTTCCCGATCCTTCAAAGCACATTGCATCTTCCTTTCCTACTCTACAAATCTTATCATATCTATACAACACTATGTATTTAACATGAGAACTCAGTTTTGGTTTTTAGCGTCACTTAAAATAACATCCTGCATCTCTTGAGTGAGCAATATATGTTTCTTGAAAAGAGGCATGGGTGAAATCTAAGAAATGATGTTAGAAAACTTGCATGCTGTGTTCTGCAAAGTCTGTGTTTTCTTTGCAGAATTTACTTGTTTATTTATTTATTTGGGGCCTATTTTAATTCAACTCATTGAATTGTGTCCAATGCATTTTGTTAGTTATTAAATAAAACATTCAAGTTATCTGCTTTTACTTTCCTACAAGGTGACATTCATGCCATTACTGTCTAAACAGAAAATCAATGACAGACTTTAATTTCCTATGTAGAAAGGTCTAGGTTAAGAAAATACGCTTCCAATGACAACATCGAATAGCCTAAATTAGAAAAAAAATGATTAGGAACATTAAAGATAAATACTGCTACACTTTGAGAAGAAGGAAGTATGGAAGATCTTCTGAAGCAGCTGCAATTAAAAATGTTAATAAGAACCCATGAAAGAACAAGAACTGTAAATGAGTCTTTTAAGAGGTAGAGAAATATGATAAATTTTGGTACTCTGGATAATCACAATTAGCAAAATGGAGAATAATTAAAGAAACTAAATGAGAGCACATATAGTGCTAAATGAGCTTAGACTTGTTAAAGAACTGTGTCATTAGCAAATGCTATTTTTCTGGTGAGAAAAAAAATAAGGAGAGAAAGAGAATTACTCTGTGAAAATAAAAAAATTGGTGTTCATACCTTATTACACTTAATGAAATGATGGTCTAACAGTGAGCTATTCACAGGATGAGAATCTACAAATAGGCAAATGTCCGCGAACCCTCAGGGAAGCAGCCTCTGTCTCATGACTGCCACTCAAGCAAGTACTTGGAAGATTCAGGTCACTAAAGACTAACCTTTTCCTGCCTGTGTTTTCCTTTTCCAAGAGTGGCTATGAATTACACAGCAGGGGAGGTATGTGTCTGTGCTTATCAATGACACTCAGGCTTGATCGCATATGGTTTCCAATACCTAAGGTTAACTGTGGTAACTCTCTAGAATATTCCTGAGGAAATAATGTCCTACCATGTCAATCATTCCTAAAAATATTTCTACAATGGTGTAAATTTTTAGAGTTCCTAGATTTTTCAAAAACAGTAAGAGAATGGACTATTGGCTTAGGAAATAGGTCCTAATCCCAAACCCCAGGACTTGCTGAATGCCATATATATTACAATGGCCATTGAAATAATGGAACTGTCAGGTCTGTGCCTGGAGCACTCGAGGACTGAGCTTATCAATGTAATCTGTGTAGAAATACGTGTGCTGAGTTGTCTTATTCAGTTCTTTCTGTTCAAATTAAGTTGGAGCTGTGGACTTAACTGACTAGAAGTCACAGTTATGTGCCTGCATGATCAGGACAGCACTTTATGACTTCTAAACACTGATTTTTCCCTAATGCCTATTGCTTTTAGTGGCTGTCTACCTGCTAGAGTTGCACTGGTATGGGAAAGATACACTGGTCAGAGATACATAAATATTCCAAAGACACAAAATTCATGAGTTCTATGCTGTTCTCAGATACTTAAATGAATTTCTGGTTATTAACAAATTACATAAATCTCCTTGTAGACTAAGCCAATCTCTCATTTGTTAATTTCCTGGAGAGACTATCCAAGGCCTATTCAAATATCTGATATCATTTTCATGCCTATTATGAATAGCTATATCTACATGTATTTGCACTTTGTTTCTTCAACATGCATTGAGAGTCTCTCATGAGACAATGTTTTAAGTAATTGGTATAGAAAACTGTGTACGATAAACAAGATTCTGCCTAAAAATTATATATAGTGAGGAAAGGCATGTGATAAATAGATGACTACAGCACAGTCAGCACAACACATTGAATACAAACCACGATGACATATTAGAGATTACACGGACAAGAAAGGCCTCCCTGGGGAGATAACATTGAAGCTGATTCCTAAATATTGAGGAGTCAGCCATTCAAAGATCCTAGGATAAGTCCCTAAGATTTGAATGACTCTGATACATTTGAAGAACAGAAAGAAGATCAGTATAGTTAGAAGGTACTGAGCAAAGGGCAAAGCATTAGTAGATATGGTCAGAAGTTGGCAGGCGAATATAATGTATGTTCATTTATTCAAAGTATAGTGGGAAACTTTTGGTTAGTTTTAAGCAGAGGAACATTACAATTTTACTTATATTTTGAAAAGATTCTTCTGTTTACTCTGCTGAGACTCGATTAGAAGAGGGCAAGAATGAAAGCAGAGAGATTACTTAGAAGTCACTTGCAATAATCCAGATGAGAGACGATGGCTCAGGTGAGAACAGCAAAGATGAGAGGTTAAGTTCATCAGAATTTCTGGAGACTAGGATTGGAGGAGGGTAAAACCATTCTTCTTTAGACATGTTAAAAATGAGATGCCTTTTAGAAACCCAAGTGGATGCATCAAATAGACCACTGGGGATATGAGTCTGCAAGTCAGAGAAGATTCCAGGACTGAATGTGTACATTTGGAAGTCAAAGGCACATCAGGGTATTTAAAGCCACGAGCTAACTGAGTTGTCAAGGAAAAGATGGAGAAAAGAATGGGTCTTGGATCATATCCATGAACAGTGAGAAATCTAGGGAAGCGGGAGGTTGCAAAAGAGATTGAGATTTCTTAACTGATTGAGCTAGTTAAGAAAGAGAACTAGGAAAGAGGCATCCTGGATGATGAGAAAAACAAAAATGAAACACATTACAAGAAAAAAAGGATGTCCAATATTGTCAAAATTGCTGAGTGGTCAAATACTTATAAAAACAGAGAAGTGATCCTAGGACCTATAGGGAGGAGAATGAGGTAATGATTAGAGGAGAACATGGGGTCCAAGGAGGGTTTATTTTATTCAAGAGTGTCTGCATGCCCCTGGCAATGCTGCCATTGAGATAAATTGCTATTGCAGGAAGTCATTACAGAGGTTTATATAAATTTTGTAGGGTACATCTTATCCCAGGGACTTGTTTGAATTGATCATTTTGAGTTTGTGCACTGCAAAATTAAGAACAAAACTTAGAATTGCCATCACAGTATGAATCCTGTAAAAACTAACCTGAAAAATCCAGCCAGTGTGTTTCATTACGTTTTTACAATATAGCAGGCTCTGTGAATGTGGTTGGTGCAGATTAGTTTATCATTATCATCCTACAGAGTGGTAATTTTGTGGGATGAAATTAATAGACAAAGTTGTGCTAATTTTATATTATTTAGTTAGGAAGAGTTACATAGTCAGGATAGAACTTTTCAATTTGTAATATTACTTAGAGAACATCCTGTTCTATTGTCTCATATTATCATAGATGAAAACGTGGCTATAAATTGCCCAAAGCCACATGTAGCAGCAATAGCTATTAATAATAGAGAACTTATGGAAACATCATCTTCATATGTCCTTTTAACTTGCTCCTCAATAAATATGTAAATGGAGTATGTTGATTTACATCTATAAGTCTTCTAAATCTCCAAATATTTCTTTGAAAAGCATGCTTTTGGTCTACTGTAAAGAATATTTTTTGTTACACACACACACACACACACGTATGCACAGCTTAAGTTTTTGGTCCTCTAAATGTGTTTTTGTAATATATTTTTAGAAATGTATCTTTATGTAAATGAGTGCTATGAAGCAATAGAAATATATAATACTGCCCGTTGAAGTAGTATCTTTATTCACCAATCTTGTTTTTCAGGGCAACCATTTATTGAGCAGTGTCTTCATTCTGCACACTCTGTATATATTATCTTGAAACTTGACCATATCCAGCAAGGTAAGCATTATCTTTCAATTTTACAGACTGAGGAAATATAAAATCTATGGAGTTGAAGTAACTTTCTTAAGCTCACTCATATTGTTGGTGCCTGAACCCAGATTTGAACTTGTGTATGTCTGATTTGAAAATCTGATTTTTTTCCTCTTATAACATACTACCTTTGTCGATGGCTGAATTTCCCACTGCAAAAGATTATGTTAATACGTGTGCCCATATGCTTGGTTCATTTGAAAATAATTTTCATTCTGAGAGAAATTAAAATAATTTTCATCCTGAGAGAGAATGATATAAAGGTGGAAATATATTTAAAATGCCTAGCATCTTAGAAGTGCCATAATATTCATCTGTTGAAAAATGATGAAATATTACAAAAAAGTCATATCTGGATTTGTGTCTTTGCTAACAACTTATCGTGTGTAATCTTAGGCAAATTACTTTAACTGTCTGAATCTGAGTTCCTCATCAGCAAAAGTTTATTATAGAAACTACTTCTGAGTTTGTCAAGTTTAAATTACACATATTTTAACAATCAATACATGGGGCATAATGTGCTATTCCTCAAAACTTGAAGATAAGGTTACGCTCTGAGAATAAAATAATGGGAAATCCATGTATGAGTAAGATTTACCAGAGGAAACAAAAATCCCTGTGCAAGAATAACTGAATGGTGGCTGAAGCGTATTGGGAGATTCAAATTCTAATCAAAGTATAGACCTTCTAGCTTGTAGCCCTTGTTTAAAATACAAAAAGTTTAGGGAGGGAAATTATCCATGGAATGATCCAAATAATTAAAATAAGAGAATTTGGCCTCATTTTGTTTCAAGATAGTCCATAAAAATGGATTTGAATATTCTGTGCATTAAGGGTATGTATATTGCTGAAAAGTAGGTATAGATAACCAAGTTATTTTATTCAGGGTACAATGACACTTTTACCCTGACAGTTATTTTATTCAGGGTAAAATGAATAAGCTTTTCAGAGGCATTTTATTTTATTTCAAGCAATGAATATTGAGTAAGACCATACTAGACAAATAGGTAATATACTCCAGTAGAGTTCTATTTATTAACAGTTTTATTGAGGTATAATTGACATACCAAAACCTGCATATATTTAAAGTATACAATTTGACAAGTTTTGACATATGTATACACTTACGAAACAATCATTACAATCAAGATAATGAACACCCGTCACCCTGGAAGTTTCCCTGATACTCATTTAAAATCCCTCTCCTGTCTATCTCACCTCCCCCAATGTCTAGATGAATATTCATCTCATCTGCTTCATCTCACCATAAGTCAGTTTTTGTTTTCTATAATTTTACGTAAGTGTAATCATGCAGAATGTACTCACGCTGCCTGTATTTAAGAAAACTTATAAAAATTATTTTGAGATTATTTATGTTGTGTATATAGGTAATTCATTATTTTTCAGAGTTGCATAGTATTCTATTATACAGATTTACCACAATGTTTTTATTCCTTTGCTTGTGGATTGATATTTGTGTTGTTTCCAGTTCTAGCCTATTACAAATAAGGCCATTATGTAGGTTTTTGTACAAGTCTTTATATACTAATATGCTTTCATTTTTCTTGGTTAAATGTCTAGGAGTGGAAATAGTCAAAAGTTATGTCTGCATTTTTAATGTTTTAACATAACTTCCAAAATATTTTCCAAAGTGGTTGTAACATTTTACACTTCACCAACACTTGAAATGGTCAATATTTTAATTTTAACTATTCAAATAGATGTGCAGTGGCATCTCATTGTGGTTTTAATTTCCATATTCCTAATATCTAATGATGTTGAACATCTTTTCATGAGCTAATTTGACATCTCTATATCTTATCTGGGGAAATTTCTGTTCGAATATTTTGCCTGTTTCTTAAGTTGGATTGTAGATTCTCTTATTGACTTTGGAGAGTAACTTGTACATCCTGAATAAAAGTCCTTTACCAAATGTGTCAATAGCAAATAGCTTTTGTGAGCAGTGGCTTAGCTTTTCATTTGCTTAAAAATTTCTTTAAAAAAGTAATTCTTAGTTTCATGAAGTTTGATTTATCATTTTTTTATGGATTATGCTTTTGATAGCTGAGGTAACTGCCTAACAAATTCACAGGGATTTATTTCTGTGATTTTACATAATTTTTTGCCAGAAATTTGATTGTTTTATTTTTAATTATGAAAATTCCAAACATATACAAAAAAAGAGGATACAGTGTGATAAACTACCATGTATTCATTACCCCTTTACAATAGCCCTTGTTTTATCAGTATTTCTTCCTACTTCTGCATGTTTAAATAAATTAAAACATGGCAATAACGTCTAAGTTATTAGCATGTTTTAAGCATTTTATTGATGCATAGCACATATACAGGAAAGTCTACAAATCATAAGTGTGTAACTCAATAAATTGTCACAAAGTGAAACAATTGTATATTCACTATCCCAACCAATAATTTAAATATTGCCTTATCAACACTCCAGAAGCCCCCTTATGTTCCAAAAGGAATTCCTATCCTTATTTCCAATCCCATAAATAAATTTTGCCTTTGGTTAAACTTATATAATGGAGTCCTAAATGTGTTCACTCTTAATGTCTCAATTCTTTCATACACCATGTGCTTATGAATTTTTCCATGGTGTTTCACATAGTAAATGGTTCATCTGACTACTGTTTAATATTTCATTATATAAGTATAGCACACTTTATATATTTAGGTGTTGATGAACATTTGGGTTGTTTTCAGGTTTTAACTTTTTTATGTAGTGCCGCTCTGAACATTCTTGCATACTTTTGGTTTTGCTTTTTTTCATATATGTACATTTATGTTGGGTACATAGCTAAAGGTAGAATTGATAGGTGGTTTAGTATATATATTATCAGCTTTAGTAGACACCACCAGTTTTTATAAGTGGTTGCACCAACGATGAATGAAAGAATACTGTATATATATATATTTTTTATATATATATATATTATGTATATAATATATATATATACCATATCATATTCTGGACCATAATTTTAATCCCCTAATTGCCTTCTTAAAGTATTTCTCCACCTTTAGTCACTGGAAAAAGAACTGGATTCTATCATTAATTTAGCTGGCATTTGCTCTTATTTTTCATGAGTAATTTCTGTGAACTTGCTCAGATTTTTGGCTCAGCAGTTGAATTTCTGGAACTGCAATGCTGAGACTGGATCCTTAAATGAGGAAACCGACCAAAGTCCTTCTATTTCCTGATGTTTCATCAGAGTGTAGAGCATTATTTGACCTCTTTAGACATTATTTTTTGTTCATTTCATTATAACTTTAACAGCTTGTAAAAACAAAACAAAACAAAATATTCTTCTAAAGCCTGGTACAGAGATGTACAATAAATGCGTTCTCTTCTCTGTATTACATTAATCTTTTTACAATTTCCTTTAGCCTTTTCATTATTGTTATCATCTATCCTTTACAAAAAGTGCCTCCATGGCCACATCTAGACAAAAAGTAGAAATCCACTGCCATGTAAGCCTTCAAGCTTCAATGGCAAATCAATACCACATCTCTATGAAACAAGTGTATCTTAATGGTATTTTCACAAAGGACCTGACCTACCCCATCTTTAGGTAAGTTTGGGACCAATCCAATAGCAGGAGATATCTGAGCAAAATCTTCCCATGTCAAAAAATGCTATTGAAAGCTTTGAAATAAGCTTATAATAACAAAAGTAAAATAAGTCTTTTGAAAATTTGAATACCTAACTTGTACCACTGCAAAGAAATCAGTTACTGATTCATGGTTTTTAGTATCGTGAGCAAGATTATTTGAATCACACACATAAACTTACCTTATGCTTAGTTATTATTCAAAAACTATTACAATTTTGTGTGTGCTTGCCTCTCTAGAGTTGATATTTCTTCCAGTTAACTACTAGAAGGGCAGAGAATTATGTGAACACAGAATAGGCAAGTGTAGTATTCTGTACTTGTGACTTTACTAATTATTGCCACTTGTGAATAAATATTTTCACATTGGCTAATGAAAGGCTAAAGTGATTACTGTTGATAAGCCAATTAGGTGGCCCTGAAGTGATTGAGGAACGCAAGATTAAAGCTGCAGCAAATATGAAGCCTGGTTTACACGTGGATAATGTAACTAAAGAGATATTATTATCAGTAAAGCCAGCCACTCATCTCTTTTCTCAAGTCATTCACTGATTTATGTGTAATCCTCTACTCACACCTATTGCAAAGCAAGGGCAACTGGTAGAATTTGATCTTTTGATATATATTGCTCCCCAGTACGTACTAATTATTTTTGGAGGGGCTTTTAGAGGAGAAAAGAATATTAAAAACAAAATAGGTCCTTTCAGAGAGTTTATAGTTCAGTTGATCATATGTAATATGTATTTATTACAGGAGAATATTTACGAACATGTACAAAACAATGTAGAGATTTGGAAGTGCTGAGTCCAAACATCACTTTATTGAGTTTTTAATAAGACATAAATCAATTACTGTGTTCTATTTAGAATTTAATCTAGATTAAAAATCTTTTGACTTAGTCTGCGGCTTAAGGATTATTTTTATTTTTGTACATTACAAAGACTGTTCAGTAGTCTATTTAGTTAGTACCTGTTGATCATTACCCTGCCTAAACAGCAGAATTACATGTACATCAATAAAATACAGGATCCTTACCTCCATGGCTGGATTCAGAAGGTTTAGTGTAGTGGCTTAGTCATTTGTATTTTTAAAAAATCCCCGTAGAAAATTCTGATTCTAAAAACTAGTCTGCCATTTAATGCACTTAGGTTTTGTTTGTTTGTTTGTTTGTTTGTTTGGTGGGGGGACACTGCCATATATCTGTGGAAGTAAATTCTAGCAGCTACACGATCAGAATCATTATTCCCTTCTTCTTCAGCGGATAGACTACATTTTTCACTCTCCTTTACAATCTGGTGCAGTAATATCTACTAATGTCAATCTACAAGTTACTAAGATATGCTGGAGAGGCATTGTTCCTGTCTTTTGAGAAGACCACAGTCTAAGAGCAGAATAAATAGACAAATAAAAACAGTATAATGTGAAAAGCCCTTTAATAGTGTAAAAATGCAGATAAGCAAGCATCTTTTCCTAGGGAGGGAGGGTGGCTGGTCAAAAGAGTCCAGGGGCTATAGAGAGGAGATATCTTTATGTTGTTGCCCAGAGAAGGAATAGGACTTTGCTTGGTAGACGAAGTACTTTAGACCAAGTGTTCAAGCATAGGCTATTTCCAGGGTCATGGTTTAAGCAAACAGGACAGAGAACATAGCAGCAAGGGCTAATGGTTAGGACTGCATCATATTATGACCATTATACCATGCTATGAAGTTTGAAATTTATTCTAAAAGCAACCAGTTGACACCAGTGTTGAAAGAAGTAACACAGTTAGCTCTGTTTTGAGAACTATCACATGCATGCAAGAAGAGAGAATGCAGATAGAGAACATGATTAGAAGGTTTTCAAATAATGTTCTAGAAGCAAATGATGGAATTATGGCATTAACAATGGGATGGAGAGAGGAAGCAGCTGCATGAGAGCTTTAGACATAGATGAAAAACTATGTGGTAAGGAATTGAATGTGTGGGTAGTGAGGAAGTTGGTAGAATTACTTCAAGGTCTCCAGCCTGGGCAAATGGGCAGATACTGATAATATTCACTGAGAAAGGGATATTGACAATGAGAACAATAAAAATTAAAATGGCACTTAACATGTATTGTGCTAAGTAAGCCATTTATGTGTATTAACCTGTGGAAATCTCACACCTACTTTGTGAAGTTAGTACTATTTTTTTTTTTTTTTTTTTTTGCACTTTGTAGATATGGTTACTGAGGTGCGAAGAAGTTAAAAATTTGCTCAAAGTGACAATATGCTAGTAGCTGGTGGGGCTGCTATGGACAGAGTCTAGCTCCAGAACCAAGCTCTTAAGCACCACACTGTAATGTCTCCTAAGAGAAAAAAAAAGGTGGAAAATTTATTTTTGGACATGTTGAATTGAAGATATCTGTGAATCATTCAACTGAGAATTTGTGAACAGTTTAAACATAGCTGTGTGTTTTGTGAAAGGAAAGACTCGAGCATGGCCATGATGGTTGAAGATACAAAAGTAGATGAGAATTCACAGAAAGAGAATCCATAATGAAGAAAGAAGAGCCATTGAGGAGGGTATATTAGTAAATACAAATATTTATGGACATGGCAAGGAAAACAAATCCGTGGAAGGGATGTATCAGCACACCAGGAATCAAAAATTTTAAAAAAACAATTAAAAAGGGCAAAATTTGGTGTCTTGGACAGTTTGGAAAGAAGAGCTCATAAAGGAAAAGATGATAAAACTGCCAGATGTAGCAGAGACTTTAAATAACATGAAACTAGAAAGAAATCAGTGGCAACCTTTGCCAGATTAATTGTAATATATGGGAATCAAAGTTAAAGAGGAAAGAGGTGAAAATTCATTGGGGGGAATGAGAAAATGGAAAATAGAGGCAACAAAAATCTTTTAAGACTTTTGAGGAGATAGACATTTCCAGGAAAGGAATTCTCAGGATGAATATAAGTTGAGCTTGTTTTGAAGCAGCACTTTTCATAATTCCACAAAACTATCAATCTCTAAATATCATAAATAGTGCCAGAATTTTGATGCTAGTCTACAGCATCAATAGATTATAAAATCAATTTTGTCATATAATTCTCAGCAATAGTTCTTCCAGTTGTTTTACTTCAATCTTTCCCACTGGAGTTTTATTTCTTCTTTTACTATTTCAGAGAACAACTGGCTATTGTCCCTAATAATTTCCCATGTCTTGGAACATTGCTGATTTCTACTAATTTAAATCAACTTCTAGAGCTAAGAAAATCCTAACTGGAAAGAGTTTAAACTTAGTAGTCCATTATAAAGTTTTAATTTAAAAGCAGAGACACCAAGGGATTAAAACAACTTTAAACAATGAGAAAAGCAAGTAAGTACAAATTTAGCCTTAATGGATTAAAGCAAATTCTTAAAAGAACAAAGGTTTATTACTTTGTATAAAGATTATCTGAAATAATTAGTACATTGGCAACCAAACTAATAAAAGTGTCTCTCCCTTAAATTGTTAAATTTTACCTCTTTGGTTTAATGTGTAATTAGACTGGTCAACTACAATTAGATGAACACAAAAGCTCCAGGGGTTTTATACAAAGAAAAACCTATATAAAAGATATCCTTGGAAGTTGACTTTTGGCTTATAGTTTGGTATGAGGAAGTGGGCAAGAAAAGAAATGGTACCCACAAAATTGCCAGTCTAATTTTCTTCAATGTTAATTCATTCTTTTATATAGTTATTGATAATAATCAGGATACAGAAATATAAATGAAAATACCTTTTTGTCATCAAGAAAATCATGCAGTCAAAATTAAGACAAACAGGAAACAGTAACATACACTGTGACAATGGAGGAAAATATCATGAAAAACCCACTCTAGAATACATGAGTGTGCTCCCAATAGGTTCTATTATATTCTCAATGGATAGTTTGAAAAGAGGGGAAAAAAAAAAAAGCCTTTCAGCCCAGGTGTGGTGGCTCACACCTGTGATCCTAGCACTCTGGGAGGCTCAAGTGGGAGGATCACTTGAGGTCAGGCAGATCAGGCATTTGAGACCAGCCTGAGCAAGAGTGAGACCCTGTCTCTACTAAGAATAGAAAAAGTAGCTGATTGTGGTGGTGTGCGCCTGTAGTTTCAGCTACTTGGGAGGCTGAGGCAGGAGGATCACTTGAGCCTAGGAGTTTGAGGTTGAAGTGAGCTATGATGACGACATCACTGCACTGCATGTCTCAAAACAACGACAACAAAAACTTCCATTGTTAATTGCAGTAGAATTTAAAAGAAGATGGTGAGAGGTGAGGGGATGATTGCTGAAACACAAACAGAAGAGAGATGCTGACCAATTTTATTTCTAAGCAAGTGAGTCTAAGGGTCTTATGTATGATATTTGTGTGGTTTCACTCACTCTTGAGCTGTGTCTGAACACCTGAAACTTCAGGAACAGTAAGGACAAAGTAAATAGCAATTTCTGGGAAAGGAGTAAAGCAATTAAGAGACCTCTGCAAGAATTTAGGAGAGATATGATGAAAGTCAGGGCTAGTGGGGGAAATTTAAATGAAGAAAAGAGACATTTGTAATTAAAAATATATATCAGTGGTACTAGGTTATGGATAAAATGGATTTTGTGTGAGTTTGGGAGATGGCCAGGAACTCCCAAATTCCTGTCTTGGGTAATATTAGGAGCAAAGGAAAGATGAATTTGGAGGAGAGATGTTGAATTGGAGATGCTTGTGGGAAACCAGAATGCCAATCTCAGGTAGATAGTTCACACTGAAAAAGTGACTGACACAATTGCTGAAGGAGCTGTGCCATCCACCAACATTAAACAACCTAAACCTTACTTTATGAATATAAACATATTAAGAAAAATAGCTGTTTAAAGAGAGACCAACCAGGGAAAGATTTCCATTGAAAGAAAAGAGGAAAAATTTTTAAAAGAATTATAGTACTTATTCTCAGTGATGTTTGACTTACACATTGGATATCAAGAAATAATCAGTTTCAGGAAATATGGTAAAGGTTATTTTAAAAATACATATAAAAACACATATTGTCAATTTAAAAATTTGACACAAATAGAGAATAATGAAATAAATACTTCTAAAAAGTGAAGAAGTTAAATAGAGGAAGAAATAGAGGAATTCTGCTTGAATAAAGCAATAAAAGAGAAAGAAATTTTGAAATGAAAGAAAGGATGGAATTTAGAGCCAGGTGATTTGTTATTTATGCATTTTTCAGAAAGAAAGTGTGAAACAAAGAGTAAATTGGAAGACCACAAATAATCAAAGAAATAAAAGAAGAAAACCTCTCACAATTACCTCCCCCCCCAAAAAAAAGATGATTTGCTCTTTAGTTACTGGGTAGGATTAACAATAAAAATAGCTATACTAGATAGATATTTACTAATGACATCTTTTCATTTTCAGATAAAATAGGAATTTCAAATAAACCAAGAAAAATTCCTACAAATTACATACAATGAATAAACAAAAAACATATATAAAAAAGACTGGCTTCAGATATCTGATATGGTAACACAAGTTTGGATGATGTGGAACAATAGTTATAGATTTTTGACTCTCCATTCTCATACCCAGAAAAACTATCTTCCCTTTGTGAAGTTGATGTTATAAAAAGATACAGTTGATCCTTACTTGTGGATTCTGTATTTGTAAATTTTCTTACTCACAAAAATGTATTTGTAACCTCAGAATCAATACTCATGGTGTTTTCATAGTCATTTGGGGACTCGTGCATGTAAACTCAAAAGAAAATTAGAGTGTTCTAGTGTGAACACTCTCGACTGAAGTTTGAATTTGTTTTAATTCTCATACTGTGAGCAAGTGTCCTTTTCAATGCTTAATTAGTGCCACTTTTTTTTTCCACTTTTGTGCTTTTTATTGGTGATTTTGTTGTCTGAAATTATTTTCAAGTGTAGTGTTGAATTCTTGTCTACTGTTCCTAAGTGCAAGAAGGCTGTGATGTGCCTTACACAAAAAATATGAGTTAGACAAACTGTTTAGGTATGAGCATTGATTATAATATGTAATACTATTTATATAAGTTTTTAAAAATAACAAAATGCTATATATATTTTTGTGAAATAAATATGTATAAATTAAAAGTATGACAGAATGCATGAAAATGAGAAACATAAAATTCAGGACAGTAGATAGTTTGGGGAGGAGAAGAGAAAATACAGCAAAACTAAGAACTTTCAATTTTATGATAATATAATACTCTATGTCTAAGGTGAATGTGAGGAGATAGATTATTTATATATCTATACATATCTTGCAATCATTTTGTATTTCAGATGAAATGTTTCATTGCATATAAAAATAGCACACATTAAAATAAACCTGTATATAAAATTCCTAATTGTTTCACCAAAAGTAGGCAGCTCAAATATATAAAAACATATTACATAAATGCAAATTCACACTTCTATAGGATGCTAAAATAGAATTTTAAAATTATAGGTTAGATCCAGTTCAAAATAAGGGGAAACAACTTTTAAAATTCAGCCTTGTCAAAAGAGTAAAAAATGCCCACAGTGGCAGTGAGTTGGTTACCTCAAGAGATTTTTAGCCATGCAGTATGAAAACAGTGGACATTTAGTCATCATGTGATTATCTAGAGACTGCTGAAATTTTTTGGCTATATTACAAATTAACTTGCCAGAGTAGCTACAGTATTTACATGTAAAGATTTTCCTGAGTCTTTTTGAGTCTCAGTGTCTGCATTTATAAAACTAGTATTGAAAAGCATTTACCACATGGATGAGTAATGAGGATTAACTAGTAAGGAATAAAAATACCTAAATTTAAAAATGCCACATGAATTCTAAAGAGTGATTTAAAACATTGTCCATTATAGGAGTTTCTTTATATTTATTAAACATTATATAGTTGTATGATTTCATGTACTATTACAAGGGACTCCATTTATTTGCATTGTGTTTGTTATTATTGCTGTCAGTAACAATGCCAGATAAAACAAGAAATGGCGCTTGATTCAAGGCAAGAATAATGAATTCATCTTTCCCTTACAGAGTTTAGTTGGAATTCATTCCTCCATGACAATGGTAAAAAAGGGCTGGAAATCTCTTTTTAAAACTTGAACTGATCACTTTCCTAGGAAGGATGTGAGACTAAGTAGATTATTAATATGATTTGGAATGGGGAATCCTTTCTTTTTATGATCAGATAAAATGTATTTCTTTGAAATATGACCCCTAGCCTGGTATTCTTGTGGACATGCGGTAACCTACACAAATCTGGGGTAATGACAACTCTTATTCATGAAGTCATCTTACCAATCATCTCTTCCTTTACTTTTTTACCTAGTTATTTATCACGTAACTCTCTGTCATTTCCAACTATCCGGTATTACATGTTCATTTTTGTAACATTAATAAGTGTCACCTGCAGAAAGAAATAAGAATGATATTACAGAAAGAATCAGTAAATAAAGTGAAATGTTTTTTTTTGTTTTTTAAAAAAAACCTTTTCTTGGCCTAACATGCTTTATGTTTCCCATTTGCTTCTGGCTATTAAAATGTTACACAAAACAGCAGGCTAAATAAGACGAATTTCCAAGGAACTGAGCTATAAATTTCTTGACATATTATTTGATGAAGGTAAATAGTGTCATTTTCTACTTTATTAACTTCATGTGATATGCACTCTGATCTTAAAAAATTTATTACATTTGGGAGAGAGAGGAGATAGCTTGTTCAAAATCCTCTCTACCAGTAATTTATTGGGCCTTCTATGACTGCTATGCCTCTCAAACTCTGATCTGTTTCTGTTATCTAGTAGTTGGCTAATGGGTATGTTTTGGTTTTTCTTTATCTGAAAATGTGACAAAACAAGACTAAAAGATGTCTTCTTGAAGGGCGATGGGATTTTTGAATAGTCAAACAAACAGCTCAATAAGTTTTCTTTTTCTTTTTTTAAAAATAACAGTCCATGCCTATTTAAAAGATTGTCATCATCTTAATTCTGTCATAGTTTTTCTTCTTGTAACTTCTGACATTTCCAAGCAATATGTGTGAATTTGACCTTGACATTGTTAATCCTGGCTGTGTTTGCCACAACTTTATCTTCATTTCTTCCCAAGCAGCCTGAGTAAGTAGACTGTGATTAACAGGCAAAAGAACGGTTTTCAGGTTATATATTCTTGAGCCTAAGCAGTTGATTTACCTCTTAAGTCCCTGGGAATTATTAAACAGGCTGCTCATTAATATTAGTGAATATATGCAGCATTTTCCCTTAATAAGGACACTGAATGTGTATTTTCTACAGGGAGGGATGATTTTTCTAGTTCAGTGGTTCTCACAATTTATTATTTTCTGATGAGACACACTTGACAGATGATGCTTCCATGACCAACATACTCCCACAGACTTATATAGGATGTTATTCAATCCCCTATGGGAGCTCACTCTTTCCTGCTCATTCATGAATACCCAACTAAATGCCAATGTACATAATACTGTTATAGGAGTAACTACAAACAACTTCATTTAAAAATGTTTTGAAAAGTAAATTAATTGGGAAAAGCAATACTTTGAATATTTTCAGTAATGAATAAGGTCTCTCACCAATGTGACATACCAGTGTTTTGATTCTGTGGTTGAGAATTTGCAGCTCTAGATGATATCTAAGGTTACAGACCTGAACCCGATGCTGAAAACTCCGGGACTAGTAAAATGGCTATTTTTTGAGTACCTTTATAAAAAATAGAATGTACTCTTATAAAATTGGTAACGGTTCATGTTAGGAGGATGGGGAAAAGACATGTCTAGATCCTATAATTTGTAACAGAAATGAAAGAATACTGACATTTATTATGTTTTTGTTTTTGGTTATATTAATACTAAGACTGTCAATCCCCCAGATGAATATGGATTTTATCAGTTTGCAGGAATCTAAGGATGCTATGGGATTGATTACTAAAAACAAACAAAAGCAACAGAAGCATCAAGTTTCCCCTTTATGAAAAAATTCTGATTGCTAGAGAAATGATTGTTCTAAAACTGTATCTCAGGCACAGCATGCTTTTAAGTATTTGCTGACATTACTTGGTGCTGTGTTTTATTAAAGTTCTTTGACATTTTCTACTATGTCAGGTAACAATAAGTTGAAATGAAAGGCCATTTAAAGCAAATCTTTTCATTCTACCAGATATACAAAACAAATGTGAGCCAGACAGCAAATCTAAAGAAGAGAGAAAGGATTCTTAATATCAGGCTTTGGTGAATTTATTAGTCCTTAAAATAAGTGTGCAAAATCATGGTTATGTTAGGAAGAGAGTGAGGGATTCTGGGTCTCCTAGGGGTGCTACTGCTTTGGTGGGACAGTAGGACCGCCATCTTGGTCCTGCCCCACCCTAATCCTCTGCATACCTGGGGGAGGAGGGAGCATCCTATGAATCAGCCAATCAGAACTTAACACACCGGCTGCAAAAGAATGCAGAGGACTCTCTGGCCCTTGGGCCAAGCCACATAGGTACCATAGAGCCTGGAAATTGAACTAGAGCAACCCACATGCGTAGTAATGCAACTCCCAACTGTCCGATCAGAGTGGTTCCATAGTGACCTCTGAACCAGGAGGGAGGTCCCAATCCAGGCACTATAAAACAAGATGCAGACAATAACCAGACCCTTCTTTTTGCCCCTTGCTTTGGCTTTCCCTTTGCTGCAGCAATGGGTCTGGTCGTCATCTGTGGCATAGGTATCATGCTCTGTAAACCTGTATCTTGCTCTTGCTCTATAATCTTATCTTTCTCTCCTTAATAAACCTCAGTTTCGTGCTTGCCTTACTTTGATGTGTCTGGTCATTCTTCAGCCATGAGCACACTAAGAACTGATATTTCAGACTAAAACCTGATAATTATATGCATATTTTGGGGGAGAAAAGAGTTCATAACCTTCATTGGTTTCTTAAATGGGACTCGTGACCTATACAAAAGAAACTAAGGACCAAACATAACTTTAGTGTTAATGTTTTATAAGAGATTGAGAATAACAATTTTGGTAGACTAGGAAACGAAAAGGATGTAGTTTGCTGAGTTAGATCACTTCCTAGTCATTCTGACTGAATTAACCATAACAGTGTCTTCTCTAGTTGTAGGAAGTTGGTTGTCACACATGTAATCACAATCACTCTTTGCAATATCAGATACAAATAATTTTAGGGCTAATGATCTTTTGGGCATTGTTCTACTATTGCATTTCTGCATGAAATTGGACCAGGGATTGGCAAACTGTGTTCCATGGACAAATCTGGCCCACAGTGTGTTTTTATAATATCTGCCAGCTAAAAATTTTTTCACATTTTGAAAGGATTTGTGACATAAAATGGAGGTTGCCTATAAAGTATAAAATATATACTATCTGGACTTTGAAAGAAAACATTTGATATTGCCAGTCCATAAATTAAAGAACTCATTAAGTCATTTAAGCAGTATCTAATATTTATTGAAGGCTACCAAGCACATGGCCAGCTCCAAGTACAGGAGCTGGAGGTGCATCAGTGAGCAAAAATGACCCAAATACCTACTTTCATGATTCTCATATTTTTTAGAGAACTGAAAAATAAAGTTAGTAAGTGAATAAATTGAAGAAAAATTATATAGTATATTAGAAAGTAATGAAAGCTGTGGGGTAAAATAGAGAAGGGTATAGAAATTTGGGAGTGGGGCTAGTGGGATGTTCTCTTGAATAAAGGTGGTTAGAGTTGAATTCATTGGGAAGGTACTACTGGTGCAGACTTGAAGGAGGTCAGGCAGTGAGGCTTGTGGCTCTTTTGGAGCAAGAATGTAACGAGCAGATAGCCAGTGCAAAGCTTTGAGGTGGGATCTTGTATTCAAGAAAGATTAAGAAGAATAATTAAGTGTTGACTTTTATATCCATAAGCCATGTTTTAATACTCTCAGTCAAAATTTATCTAAAACATGTTTATTTTAACTGGTGGCACATAGAAATCTATCTTTGTGCTATTAAAATCTACCCAAGCTTAATGAGGCTTCTGGATTTTTGATTTAAAATGTATCCACAAGTGTGCTGACCTGGTAATTCTGCTAAGCGGCTCAGTTCCCAGGGGTGCCTCACTACGATAAGACAGATGAATATTTTAAACTGTCATTAATTCTTGTATTTGGGATAGTACAATATGAAATAGATGAATCAATATAACTGCTGTGGAATATCTACTTGTGTATATATAAAGAAAACAATCATTAAACATAAAAAATATTTAATTGATTTTTCTTAAGAATCATGCCTGAATGAGTTGTTGAGGGTTTGTATGGGAGTCTTTTAACTTTTCACTGTCCAATCTAGTAGCCACTAACAACATGTGACTATTTAAATTAAAGTTAATTAAAATTAAACAAAACTAAACATTCAGGTCCTCAGTTACCCTAGTCACATTTCAAGTGCACATAGCCACATGTATATTGGACAATGTAGATTACAGATATTTATATCATTGCATCAAGTTCTGTTGAACAGGGCTGCTTTAACAGATGTACTGAATTTTATTACACTTAGAACTTTACTGAAGAATTGTGATTGCGAATGTACAAGAATGAAGATGTCTACAAAGACTTAGGGGAATAATATATGGGAAAAATTGGTCAATTCATCATTTAGTACTAGATGCTTTCAAATTGTAAATCCTCTAAAACTTAATGAATGATGTTTAAATGAGGAACTATTTTGCAGTGTTACAAAATTATTCTAATGTCTTTCTTGAAAGCTCATCCAGTGTTATCCTCTTTTTTTTCCCAGAAAAAAAGAAAATCCAACTCAATGATTTTATAGATTTCTATTAAAATCAGTTTGTTGACTCTTTATCCTCTTTTGAATTTCTAGCTTGTCTTTTTAATTAGACAATTTTTATATATTTGCATGTGTTATTTCTAAGTACATGAAAATGATATTTATTCAAAAAAATTTGGCCAGAACAAATATAAAAAAAAAATTTATATTTACCTAAAGATGGTTACTGCCACCCTTGAAGTTTAATGTTTGGTGCTCCAAGATAGCAGTGTGATTCCCTTAATTAAAAGAAGACAATTTTCTAGCACCATAAATGAGGCTAGCAAAGGAGCAGGAAGTCATTTTGGCTCTGGATTAAAGAAATATAGACTTAAATGGTTGCTCCCTGGGGATTCAAAAGACAAGTGGAAAAAAGATAAACTTCAAAGCACCAACCCCACAGATTGTAATGGTCTTTGAAGAAACCTAGCATAGGATAATGGCTTCACTCTCGACATTCAAAAGTTCTTCAGCTACTGCAAAACTTAAGGTGAGTAAGAAAAAGAGAGCGAGATAAGTTTTTCATATATGGGCCAATTACATGTCAGGGTATTGATATTTAAAGATTCGATTGCTTGTGATTGGTGGCAAGTTGTAAATAGAGACTACAAGATAGAATTGATCAACTCAAGCTGGAGAGAATCCTATTTTAAGGAAACTAACAAAGAAGTACTGAAAAGCTCAAAATGACCATTTTCCTAAGTTTCTTTTCTAGTTTCATGGAAAAAAAAAAACCCATGAAAATAAATGACAACTTTAAGTATGAAAGGCTGGGGAATCAAATAATGCCCAAGAGGGGACTTTAATGGGTGTATACAATGGCACTGCTACTGTCATACTGTAGTTCACATCCAGACCATTGCTTGATGTACTGAGAAACATGTCAACCTACTGACTGGCAAACGTTCAGAACCCTGACGATTCGATGTGACAAAAATAGTTTCATATTAAAATGTCAGCATAGGATTATGATTAACCTATCTTGTATGTTTATATGTATGTTCCAAATTTCATACAATGAGCACTTACAGATTTTAAACACAGACAAGAGCCCAGAACTGGAAACACTACAATGAAAAGCTTTATTTATTTTCTGAGGTAAATTTTTTCTTTTTAGTTCAATAGAACTATCTGGAAAAAATAACAAGGGGCACAGATCCTGAACAATTTTTTTGAAGTTCTACCATGATAGGGAAATGGATGCCACTTTACCATTGGACATACATTTTAAGGTGTATCTGAAATGTTTATGTTATGAATATGTCCAAAGATTCTCAGGTAAGTACTCACTGAAACTTAAACTGCCAAATTTCTTACAAAAGCTTACAATTAAAAAGAACAAAAAGACCAAAAAAAAAAAATATTATAGCTAATGGATATTTTCTCCTCAAAACTCACATCTTATTCTTTTCTTGGTCAGGAAAATGCAGCTGAAGTATAAGAAACTACTGATACTTTCACTGAAATGTGCTATATTTGTGCTGGATCTAAAATGGTGGGGAAGGAGGACAAATAGACAGTCAGAAACAAGTGTGGAAAAAAGAAAAAAACAAACAAACAAAACAACTAAGGCCTAGGCAGCCTTGCACCCTATGGCTTTAAGATGAAATTGTTACAAAATGCTTTTTTTGTACTATGGAAGATGGTGGGAGAAAATACAGTCTTAATTCAGGTCGCATAATCATTTTCTGTTAAATGTTTAGAAGTCTTGCTTTCTTCCACAGCACAACAATTACACAGCAGAGCATAATTATTTTACAGTCAATTGAGTACACCAAATGGGCATATTTATGAAACCTGATTTATACTTCATCCTTGCAACACTGCATGGAGTGTAGCTTTACCTCCTACCAAACCTGCAGCCCGTAAAGCCGTCAGAAGGACTCTGCTTCAGCCCCAAAGTAGCATAATTTAAGTTTGAGTGATCCTTTTGAATGTCGGTGCTGCACTTAGCTTTTTTCCTCGCAAGCGTACTGCAAAGAGTAAAGGCGAAGAAAGCAATGTGGTATCTGTGGAGAAGCTCCATGAAAGTTTTATGGCTTTAGTTCATGCCCTGATTCTTGCTGTGGTGAGCAAGTACATTTTTCATTAGCCTACCCCACAAAGCAATGAGACCGTCTACATTTAAGTAATGACCTTCTCCCTATAAATGCAAACTTGTTTTTCTTGTACTTCAATAACCAATAATTATTTATGAAGGTTTGCATAATTACCCAAGATAGTACATGAGTTTAGGCACATTATGGCCTTCTTAAGAACTTCTCCAAACACGTTATTTCTAAGTTTTTGAAGAGATTATCCCCCCCTTTTTTGAGATGTCTTTTTCTCGCACGTATGTGGGATTTCTGAAGCTGCCTCTGTTTGCAGTGATGGCTTTTTAATACCATCAGTGAATTTGACATGGGCTCTGCAGAACATGTAAATCAGATATCTCTTTTAGATGTAAAAAAATTCCAGGCTGATGTTCTGAGGCTACTTCAGAAGTTACAAAATTGGCTGGGCGTGGTGGCTCACGCCTGTAATCCTAGCACTCTGGGAGGCCGAGGTGGGTGGATTGTTTGAGCTCAGGAGTTCGAGACCAGCCTGAGCAAGAGCAAGACCCCGTCTCTACTAAAAATAGAAAGAAATTATCTGGCCAACTAAAATATAAATATAGAAAAAATTACCCGGGCATGGTGGCACATGCCTGTAGTCCCAGCTACTCGGGAGGCTGAGGCAGGAGGATGGCTTGAGCCCAGGAGTTCGAGGTTGCTGTGAGCTAGGCTGACGCCACGGCACTCACTCTAGCCCGGGCAACAGAGTGAGACTCTGTCTCAAAAAAAAAAAAAAAAAAAAAAAGTTACAAAATTATATAGTAGGTGAATTTGTTGAATTTACTGATTAACCACATGCAGTATATATGTTTTTCTTATTAATTGCTTCATTTTAGCTAATTGCATAAGAATACAAAAATTTCTGTTTTCACTCAGGCCTGAAGGAAGGGAGATATTTATTCAGGATTAATGAGAACTCTGTGTGGTCTCTGGTCTGCCTATAATTCTTTATCTTTTAGGTCTGAGCACAGCCCAATATGGGGACTATGAAACAAGATTCTTCTATCTGCTTTTGACTTCCAAATGAAAAAAGATTTTTTCAGTCCTCTACATAATACATGTACACAGCAGCTCATGTTGATGGCCTCCAAGCATGGTAAACTAACACATTAGGGTAAACAGATGTTTTCTCTGTTAACAGTATCAACCATCTGGCTGCAGGCCAAATCAAATCTGGGGAGTAATTTCAACTGGTCTGCCTGCTAATGTGAAAACTGACTAAACAGTCTCTCCTGCTAATCTTCCGATCCTGAAGATGATTTTTCTTTCAGTGTATGTTTCATGGAAGAACAGGAAGGAGAGAGATAATTTCAGAGATTGAATTAATTCTTAGTTGTAATTTTATCCAATTACCTGTTTAAAATATAAAATGTACAGCATTTGATATGCTAACATCTAAACTGAATATGATGTGGAGAATTAGGGAACACATTGAAATAAATTTTCTTAAACACTGGAATCAGCTGTGATATCTAATTTAATCTTTATTTAAAGAACCCCAGTCCCTGGGAGACCATGAAAGTAGGTTGCAGACTGCCTACTAAAAAGTAAAGGAATGAAAGCAACCTTTGCTAACAATACATAGAATCATGATCATCTTACAGATTACTTATTTTTAGTCATTGGATACTCTTTTTCTCAGAATTGCCTTAATTCATTTTATTCTTTCCTTGAATTACATGAATGTAATATTTATGTTGACTTTGTGCCCTTAATCTAGACTAAATGAATTTAAATAAAACAAAGAAAAGTTAGAATATATAACAGTATTATTTTCACAGATGTAAAATTCTCAAACAAGATTTACAAAAAAATGAGTTTCCTTAGTTTATTCATAAGCACTTGTGATAAATACCTACCTTTGCAGAATTTCCTTTTGTTCTTGTTTGTCAATTCTTTGTCCCTAGACTATTTTACTTCTGTTACCAGACTAGGTGTACATAGTGAGAAATTGAAACCCACGAAGAGCCATCCTTATAAATGGATGATTAATCTTCTTGGTCTAGAAGTCATGTAACTGATATTGACCTACAAAAGTGGCATCTTGATGTGGCCAAACCTAAAGTAAATATTCCTTATTCTGCACTGGAGAAGCCACAAACTCTAAGAATGATTAGAAATTGTGTTTTAAAACATTTAGATTCAAGTTTATTTTAAATAAACTTTGTTTATTTAGAAATACATGGTTTTCTAATGATTCCATAGGATTTCTTGAATGGCTCAACTAACACAGAGGTGCAACATTCTTTGTCAGTGTATTCAAGACAGGTGATGAATACACTGACAATGCATGTTGCCTAGTATGGAGAGAGCTTTAAGTAAGCAGTCTTCAAATCCTGATGTAAATCCTAAATTAGGCACTTACTAGTTGTCCATTCCTAGAACAAATGCTCACAAACTTCTTTCAGAAATCATTAAAGTGCTTATTATGTGCTATGTACTGTGTTCAATACTTGATACACCGTCATGAAAAAGGCTGACATGAATCTTGACCTTGTGGAGCATCGAGTTTTATGAAGAAACAGACATAAGCTGGTAACGAATCAAGTAAATGTAGTTAAACACTGAGGCCCTATGAGGTGCTATGAAGAGGAAGAATGGAGGGATGTGACAGAAAGTAAGAGGATTTGGGTTTTGTACCACAACTGGTATTGGTGAATTAGATAGTTCTTTTACAGTCTATTTTCCAAACGAGAATAATTTTGAGAGTGAAAGTGTTTAATTACATGAGGGCAACAGGTGTAAACCAAAACTGTACTGGTCATCTGTCAAACTGGGACATTGGTTTGTCATACATAAAATGTAAATTTGCCATCACTGGCAAATTTAGTGGACAGCAGAAGTACTATGGTTTCATGAATCTCTTAAGCTGGAAGGGAATTTACAGGCCATCAATTCTAGTTTCTTGTTTTTTAAATAATTTATGTTTAAGGCCCAGAGAGATGAAGTTATTTGCCTGAGGTAAGAGCTGGTTAGTACCAGAGATAGACTGGAAACCCAGTGTCTTAGTTTGGGTTGCTATAACCAAGTGCTACAGACTGGGTGGATTATAAACAATAGAAACTTACCTCTCATAGTTCCAGAGACTGGAAGAAATCCGAGTGCCAGAATAGTCAAGTTCTGATGAGGGCCCTCTTTGGGGTTGTGGACTGCTGACTTTTCATTGAATCCTTACATGGTGGAAATAGCACAAGAAGACTCTCTAAAGTTTGTCTTATAAAGGCCCTAATCCCATTCATGAGAGATCCACCCTCATGACCTAGTTACCCCCCAAAGCCTCCACCTCCTACTACCATCACATTGGAGGTTAGGATTTCAACATATGAATTTTGGGAGGACACAAACATTCAGTCCATTGCATCCAGTGAGTTTTTAATAGTCAATGGTGCCTTAGAGGAATGTGTATTTCTTTAGCTGAAACCAAATGGAATGCATAGAATGTTACTGTCCCATCACACACTGGCAAGTTTTGTTTTTTGTTTTTGTTTTTTTAAACCAATGACCTGTATCATAGAACTGGCCAGGATTCACAGCCAGTCTTGGGAACATTTCAGAGAGGAACCACAGTCAGTTTCCTGGGATGTGGAGTCAGGATAGCTGAAACATAGGTTGTTAGTTTTGACTATCACTAACTGGTTAATTTAATGGCTTCAAATAAGTCACTTACTCTTTATAAGCCTCAATTTCCTCACACTGAAAAAGAAGAAGTGAAAAAAAAATTCTTTTAAAGTCCTTTTTGCTTGAAATTTTATGAGAATAACAGTCCGAGTTTGGGGAGAATAGTTGGTAAAAGGAGCAGTGAATATACTAAAGACATAATTCAGTTTTGCTAAGGGCTAGTCCTAAGTCTACTGCATGTTAAATCACGTTGTTCCTCGACTGGATTAGTGAGTAGGTAGATAGAGTTATTGATTAGGACACTAGTGATTATCCAGTAAATTATGCATGACTGAGTTTAAGTAGACCAACAGGATACTTTTGGACTGTTTCCCACAAGACCAATTAACATTGACAGCTCATTTTCTGGAATCATGTGGGACTACTCAGGGATTTACAAATGGGCGATAATGGGTATTTTAAAATTTTAATCCTAAAATAAAGAATAACGGAGAGTTGTAGAATGAGTTCTAACATTATGGGGATTTTTTAAAAAGTTATTAAGGTCCTAAGTCTTCCATTTGTCTCTGTATTTTCTACATAATATGGAAATGATTGCTAAATATTTATGTTGTTTAATATTTGGTAGTAACAGTAAAAGAGTACAGGTAAATTTTTAGGCATTCAGTTCTGGAGTTAAATAGATGGGTTTAAATGCAAGGGCTAATGCATGACAGTTTTGTGATATTTGGCAAGACTTATTTCCACATTTGTAAAGTATGGCTATTACCATTGCTTGAATTAGTGGATTGTGGTGAGAATCAGTTGAGATGAGGCCCACAGGACGTATACACACCTTCATTATGCTTTGGCTACACTGGCTTTCTTTCCATTCTGTGATTGTATCACACTTTCTTCAGCCACAGAGATTGTGCAAAGTACTGTATCCTAGTTTATGCAACACCATCCATCTCCCTTGTAGCATATGTTCCTTTAAACCCAAGGCTGAAAAGCTAAAGACTACATTTCTCAGATTCCAGTGCATCTAGGATTCCACATGAGATTTGCTTCCAACAAATAGACACACACATATGAGATTAGGAAGGCAAAAATAACTGGGAGAAAAAGGCTAATGGTTTCTTTTGATGAGAGAGTACAGGTTACCAGGACTTTTATTCCTTCAATAACCGGTAAAAGGATTCTCATGTCTGACCTTTGCTTTTCCTGACCGTTGAACAGCAGATAGTAGCATCAGTGAAGTTTCAGTGGTAGTGTTGCACATATCTTCTAGTTTGGTCACTTTAGCTGTTTAACATCAGCTTTAGGTCCCTGGACTTCCCCAAAATTCTATGAGTTAGTAATAGACCATAGTAAGCACTTTCCAATATAAGCCAGCTAGAGTAAACTCTGTTGTCTGCAACTAAGAATCTTGAAGTAATACAGAAATTTCAAACACTGCAAGAACCTTATTGAAGCCCCTTAATATAAGATAATCTTTATTCATATATTTATCCGTTCAAAGTAATTAGTAAATGTCAGACACTGGGTTAGATGCTACGAATACACTAAGTTGAAATCTATTGGGGAGATAGATTGTAACAAGTAAATAAGCAAATAAATATATACTCAAATAGTAATTGTGCTTTGAAGAAAACAGACGGGATGAAGTACTGTAATAGAAGGAGAAGCCTAGTTAGATCAAAAGAGTTGTCCGGAGGTGGAAAAAAAGTTAGCCAGTAAGAGAGTGGACCTGGAGCTCTGACTTGGGGGGAAAGGCAGTACAGGAGCAACGTATGTAACCTGCAATTCTGTATCCCCCATAACAAGATGAAATAAAAAAAAAAAAAGCGCCAATAACAACAACAACAACAACAACAACAACAAAAAAGAGAGTGGAGAGATGTTATCTGTAAGTATGGAGGTAAAAATTATGTTTGGTACACTGAGAACTTCTGATGAGCTATGAGTTAAATAACAAATAGTTAAATAAAAGAGTGATTAAACAGGTAACCCCCCCCAAAAAAATTTGGCAGTAATTGATGGATATTTACTTTATTAATAAAATATAATTCTGATGACATAATAAAAGCAGCAAATATGATTTATTTCTGATAATTGGCTACCTACTTAATTGTTGTTTCCAAATACTATAAAAAGCTACTTCCTTTTTTTTCTTCTTAAAGAAAAGAGGATGGTGATTATCTCTCAGCCAACTAACTACTCTAGTAACACATTACTTGAGGCAATGCCATACTTTTATTAGGAATTGTGTGATATATCTATGGTGGTGGAATTCCTGTGATCATATATGATAGAAAAATAAGGTGAGAAACTAATATTGTTATAATGAGTAAGCAAAATGAGAATGTAGAATGACCATCTATTTGAACATTATTATTTAGCCACTGTCAAGACAATGATTATACTCTGTTCTCTGTTATTTTTCTTCTACACTGCTAGTATTAAAGATTAATTTTGCCTTCACCATATTAATTTTACCTTTAACAAGGCTTACTGCTCTAAAGTCTAAATGATGTACTGAAGAGTCAGCAGTTAGTTCCAGCGGTTTTAATGAAAGAGACCCATGGCTAACACAATGGGGAGCAAACACGATCTTCTTGCCTTTCAAAGGCCATTGCTTATTCTGATTAAATGGTGTGACGTGTTTTCAGTGTTCACAGTTCAGATGTGTCTTCAAGGATCAAGGCATATTTTCGTACCTTAGTGTGTCTCTTTGCATGTGAAACAAACCCTCTTTCTAACCTCTCTTTGACTGGTACCTTTGTCCAGCTAAACCTGACAGAGTGTTTTATGAATGGGCACACTGCCATCGTGGCAGATGGACCAGGGGCAAGCTAGTTCAAGAGCCAGGATGTATGTCGTATTTGACTAAGAAGGACACATCAACTCCAGTGTGTGGGGAAACAGCACTTGGTGTACGATTCCTCTTCCTATGGCTGAGGGGACGTGACCTACCACTCTGGCTGAGCAATGAATTAACTTTGTAGTCTAAAGCATTTAAGTCTAATCACTGCAGAGCTGTTACCTAGGAAATTAAGGCTAGAATTCAGGGACTGGGGAAAGGAAAATGTAAAGCTTTGTTCTCAAAATGTTTTTTGAAGAAAATATTGGATACAGATATTTCTTCAAAAAAAGTATCACTATTATCATATTGATCATTTACTCTATTCGTGGTGCTTATAAGGTAGCACATCTCATAAACAATTTTGCAGAGAAAAGATTTATGGTTTTTCTCTTCACATAAGCATAAGTACATTATCTGAGCAATAGCAATTTTATATCTTATATCTCTTTCATCTCTATATAACCTGGTAATATATCCTGAGCTCTCCTCTTCCATTTCTTCAATGCCACCTTTTCTCTCAAATTGCCCTACTATCATTTACATTCAACTTCACCATGAATGAATGTTTTGGAGAAACAGCTAAATCATTATCCACCTCATCTCCACCCTCTTAATCCTTCTGC
Organism: Eulemur rufifrons; assembly: GCF_041146395.1. Classification (NCBI taxonomy): domain Eukaryota; kingdom Metazoa; phylum Chordata; class Mammalia; order Primates; family Lemuridae; genus Eulemur; species Eulemur rufifrons. Next base: position 28,433,447 of record NC_091006.1, read on the forward strand.
TCTTGTGATCTCCGCCAATGATGTTACAATGACCTGGTGGAAAACATTAAGGTCATTTTGAACACTAACTTAATCTTTTATGTCCATATCTAACTATTCTTCCAATTTTGCCAATTATATCACCAATTTACCTTTTTAATTAACGTTTTTCTTTCCATATATAACTTTGTTACTTTAATCCTTATCCTCATCATATCTCACCTTGACCAGAAAAATACTCCCTTAAGTGTTTATCGTAATGGCTTGGAAGTCAGGCAGACCAGGTCATAAATCCTGTCACAGCCATTTAATGTCTGTTTCATCCTGAAGAATTTACTAAACACTACTTATCTCTAAGAAATGTGGGAAGGAATAAAATGATGTTATACATAAGGATAGAAATCTGTAGATACTACCTATAATAATTGTTTACTGTATTTATCATTGGCAGCATCATTGTTAATGTGTTTTTTCGCTGTTCTCCACTGGGTGCTATAATATGTTATTCAGATGCCACATCTAGCCATACAATGACTGAACTCTACTCAACTCTCAATTCAAATTTATCTAAGATATCCCCCCCCCCCATTTTTTCTAAATGAAACGCAAGTATCTTAACAGGTACTACAAGAGATATTGGAGTTTTGGTGTCTAGAAGAGTGAATTTAGATCTCAGCATGACCATTTATTCAAAAAAAGTTTATTAGTGACCCATTGCATACCTGGAACTTTGCTGAAGGCTGAAGATAGAAAAGTCAAACAAACAGACACAATCATTCCCTATTATGGCTGTTTAATCTTGATTCACTTAACCACTCTGAAATTCAGTTCCTCCATTTATAGAATAATGCTAATAGTAAACAGCTTTGGGGCTTGTTTGAAAGGTTTAAAGTGATAATAGTAGATGTGATTATTACTATTATTTAAAGGTCTTCCCAGTGATAAGAGTAATCAGATTGAAGATAGAAGTTAAGATTCATAATGATGAGAGAGTGTTCCAGATAAAAGAAAACAACAAGGCCTGAACATTTTGTTTATACCCATAGGTGTAAAAATAGCCTTCTTATTCTTTGAACACACAAACAAATATAAGTTTTTGTTTGTTGGTTAGATGCTTTTATTTTCTAGAGGCAAGCATCACTAATATATATGTATTCATTTTTCACTTATATACTGTACTGTTTTCATTCAATATTTCATTATTACTAAATTTTTGTATTGTTCTTATTTTTATATAAAAATTAGAATTTAAATAGAAACTACTGTCCTAGAAATTTATCATTTGTTCCATGCCATAGGAAATTTCTTGCTGACGATATTGCTTCATGGAGACCTCAACTTATCACTATCTCTGTGGGTCTCTTTCCCTATCTAATTCCACCCGCCTACTAAACTGCAAACCTCTACATTGCTATTCCTTTCTTATGCAGAGAAATTTCATTTTCTCCTTGTCTTGTTATTGTTCTGAGTTATGCTCAGTTATACCCAGAGACCCCCTAACTTCACTAAAATTGAGCACTCAGCAAGTTTTATATTAAGTGTTTAATGTACTAAAAGCAATGAAAATCTTTTTCTTTTCTTTCTTAAAGCAATATTTGATCCATCTCTAGCTATATATCTACCTCTTCTTTCATATACTATGTTGAGATTCTTTATTCATTTCCTCGCTTCAATTATCATTTGAACCAGAGTTCTGAACTCAATGATTTAAATCATTTTTGAATAATCTCAGTATAAAAAGGAGTAAACATGAATCACATGGGTTCAAATTAAATTTTCCTTCAGATGGCCCAAAGTGTTTATTTATTTAATATTAATCATTAAACTGGGGCATACAAAAAGAGTTTGCCAAGTGGGATAAAAGAATTCTTAACAAAATAATAAACCATAGTACATTGACATGCCATTTTTATAACATTTTTCTTAGCCTTGTAAAGGACATAGTTAACTGAAAATTTTGGTGGAGTGAACCCCAGACATCCCTTCCAAACAGCTACACCATGTTCTTGCTTCTTCATTTCTGAAATTTGTTGTGAAAAAATGAACCAAAGATTACATCCCCTGGTCCCATCAGTTCAACATCAATCGAATACACAGAGTCTTAGTCCATTTGGGCTGCTATAACCAAATAGGTGGCTTATCAACAACAGAAATTTATTTCTTATGGTTCTGGAGGCTGGGAAATAAAAGATCAAGGCATTGGCAGATACAGTGTCTGGTGAGGGCATGCTTTCTCACAGATGCCACCTTCTGGCTGTGTCCTCACACAGTGGAAGGGGCAAACAAGCTCATTCAGGCCTTTCTGACAAGTGCAATAATCCCACTCATGAGGGCTCAGCTCTCATGATCTAATCAGTCCTAAAAGCCCCACTTGTTTTTTTTTTTTTTCTTTTTTATTTCAGCATATTATGGGGGTACAAATGTTTAGGTTCCGTATATTGCCCTTGCCCCACCTGAGTCAGAGTTTCAAGCGTGTCCATCATCCAGACAGTGTGCACCACACTCATTATGTGTGTATATACCCCTCATCTCCTCCCCGCTCCCATCTGCCCAACACCCGATGAATGCTATTGCTATATGTTAATACATCATTTTGATGGTTAGATTTCAACCTATGAATTGTGGGGGAACACAAACATGCACGTCCTAGCACCCAGGAGGTAAGGTTATTTTGCAGTCTGATGAGCACCTTGTAAAGAGTGCTCCACTTCTGCAAAAGACTTAGAAAAGACCTACAAAGTGCTTAAATAATGTGAGATATCATTGTTAATGAGAGATATCACAGTATTAATAATGGGAGGTATCATACTCAGGAGACTGGGCTCTGGAATAAGACTGCTGGATTTGAATCCTGGCCTAACTACTTACTTGCTATGAATTTGGACAGTTAACTTAAACTATATGGGACTCAGTTTACTCATCTGTGGAAAAAAATGTCAACAATAATGACAACTATATCAAGAGGTTTTTAGAGGATTAAATTACCTAATACATGTAAAATGCTTAGAACCATGCGGAGCCATTGTAAGTGCTTAATAAGAAGAATTCGCCCTTTTGTTCTTGCTTTTGCCAGAGGTGGCAAATTTGGAAATATGATAAGTATTGCATCTGAAAAATAGTAGTGGAAAAGAGCAGGTGTTAAAAGCACTGCTGCTACTGCAGATCAAGTAAGCCTCAGTCCACAAAAGGTGTCCCATTGAGGAATCTGAAGTATGTGTGTGATAATACTAGTGCAGGTTTGGCAGTGTATATTCAAAGTCCGAATTGAAGAAATGAAATAAAGTGAAATAAAATGTCTTTCCTCTGGAGATCTAAGGATACTCACAGCTTTAAACAGCTCATTATAGGAAGAAATTATAAATGGAACTTTTGCCATGCAAACTATTTCTACTATTTTTCCTTTAGTGCTCACACTTGGAAATTTTGCTAGTCTAAATGTGTATAATGTATCCCATTCATTCATCATACTCATTTTTTGGCAAATGAAAGCCATGAGGCTTTAATTAGGGTTTTCTGAATATGTTGTGGGAGGCCTTCTTATTCAACTTCTGCCAGTGTTTCCTCCAGCTCCTGGCACTTCATAGTGATGTTTGTGCCTGGAATGGGTCAGGTGAACCTTGGAGAGGGTTAGAAGCTCTCACTGGGAATCTTACTTTGGTGTTATTCAGTTCCACGGGCCTCTCGTTCTTCAGTTTCAAGAACTTGGGTCTGGGATTTGTTGGCTTTGTTTGGCAGTATACAGGTTGTGATTTGTAATGGAGGTCTGGGAAAATAGTCATGCATCTGCTGGAAGGCAGGAATGGAGCCAGAGTAACTGCTTGAAAGCAGTTGACTTTTTGACAACACAGACTGCTTGTCTTTGAGTCTACATATGCAACTCTGTGAACAAAGGCAGAGAGGGGACTAATGAATAGTATGTGGCTTTTTATTTACCAGGAAGACACTGTGCAATTTACTGACATCTCCAAAAATCTGACTGTGTGACTCTGTGGATGTATGCATGGTAGTGGGTACAAAGCTGAGTAAATGGGCAACTATGAGCAAAAAATGATCCCTGCATCTTTCAGAGTTGGCTGAAGTAAATGAAGTGGCCTCTGTATAAAGCAGAACAAACCATGGATTCAGAAGAAGGAAGAAAGCCAATGTCATATAAATCCACAAGACCAAAACTGAAGATAGGATCTTTTTATCATGCTATTGTAATATTTTAAAAGCAATACATGTCCTAGAAGTACTTTTTCTTTGCATCATTTTGCAATCAAGTTGAAATCAGACTTTAATGCTTAATATATACAGATTTACACTCTTAAATGAAAATTCCAGGATCATTTTTTGATTGTGTCAGGCAGGGTACTACGTGAGTTACTTGTTAGTTCATTTAGCTGATGGTAAGGAAGAGATTTACTTCAGCCTAAAAATATAATGCAAATGTTGGAAAATTTAAGAGTTTGATGTTAGGAATAGAAATGGCTTTGGAATCTGTTCCTTTGGTTGTATTTAAGAAGGTAAGACTTAGGATAGTCAGTTTAATTAATAATACATCAAGTCCATTATTCTCTTAAAAACATTTATTCAGTGACTTTTGAGTACAAGGCACTTCGCAGGTTCTAGAGTTACTGCTGTATAAGGTTGGTTTTTTGGCCTGGAGAATATCTCAAACTATGAAAAAACGACACTAAACAGGTCATCATGATTAAACAACATTATGCAGTCTCTGACAAGAGGCATCAAACAGGAATGTACAGGCTACCCGATGACTGGGGTTCAACTCCAACTTTCAATGCTTACAAATGCTTTGATCTCTGGTTACTCACCTCTCTGAGCCCATTTTTCTATCTCTCAAATGGAGATAAAATTAGAATTTGCCTCATGGCATTGTTGAGAATATCAAATACATCAGTTCCTGTGAGATGTATCCAGCACATAAGTCCTTAAAAAAGACACACACATACACATACATATATGTATGTGTGTGCATATATATATATAGAGAGAGAGAGAGAGAAAGATGAGGTTTCACTCTGTCAGCCATGCTGGAGTGCAGCGGCACAATTGTAGCTCACTGCAGCCTAGAACTCCTGTCCTCAAGCAATCCTTCTGCCTCAGCCTCCTGAGTAACTTAAAATATTAATTACTATGACTAGCTTTGATATCAATCACAGAAATTGTAAACATATTACATATATTTTGCTTTCCCAAAATATCCTATATATGGTTATATATAGGATATCCTTGCAGTTTTCTCATTGGTTTATCTTAAAAAATGTGACAATGGCACCTGTGTACATTCTAGTTCATCTGTCCTATGCCTTTGAATAGCATCTATTTGCTATTTTTATCTCCAGGATCTACACTTAACTCATACCTAATGTAAATGGCCTCAACTCCTATCTCTTTTTACCTAACTTACATATTCAGCATTTCTACTTGAATGTTTTTTAGTTAGGATTAGTTTGGCCATATGTGACCAAAACCCTCAAACAACAGATTTATAAGCAAGATAGAGTTTTTTTTTTTTTTTTCCTCAAGAGAAGACGTGAGGTGGAAGACAGGGCTAGTATTAATCAGGAACCCACAGCCTCCTTTATCTTTAAAGCCTCCTCCTCCAAGATGTCTGCTGAAGCACCTGGCATCATATCTGTATCCCAATCAGGAAGGAGAGAGGTGAAAAAGAGGGGTCTAAGGGATCCTCTAGACATCTGGTAAGGAAGTTTCACCTTTAGTTGCCTCGGAACAATTTCACTTACATCTTTTTAGTCATAGTTTAGACACATGGATGCAACCAGCCCCAAGAGTAGCTGGGGAGTATGGTCTTTATCTGAAGCATCTAAGTGTCTATCTCAGAGTAGAAATCTACTGGTAAAAGCCGGGCATGGTGGCGCATGCCTGTAGTCTCAGCTACTCTGGAGGCTGAGGCAGGAGGATCGCTTAAGCCCAGGAGTTTGAGGTTGCTGTGAGCTAGGCTGATGCCATGGCACTCACTCTAGCCCGGGCGACAAAGCGAGACTCTGTCTCAAAAAAAAAAAAAAAAAGAAAAGAAATCTATTGGTAAAAAGTCAAAAGAAAAAGGATATTGGAAAGCATGTACTCATCAGTCAGGCAATTTGCATACAGCTGAAGGAGAAGGAAAGTTCATGGACTCCAAAGTTGACTGCCACCTACTGGTTAGATGACTCTGGGCAAGATTCTTCATTTCTGAATTTACTTCCGAGAGCATAGGTATGTTTCAGTGAGTTAGTGCATGTCAAGCAGTTAGAACCATGCAGTGCTTATTTCAATGTATGGAATGCCAGTGGAGAAAATTGAGTGGGAAAATGCTGTTTTGTGACCAAAATGTTAAAATGATGACTCTAGCTAATATTGAGCAAATATTTAATATGTAGAGGGGAGAGAAGTATAGATGTAGGGAAAGAGAGGAATACTCTAGGACACAGATTGGTACCAGTGAAATTGGGAGAAGGAGTCATATTTAGGGTATGTTTTAACAGTGAACAAATAGGATTTACTGCTATGGGCTGGGGAAAAAAAGAGTTAAAACGACATGAAAAAGTTTGGCCTGTGCATGTTTGTTTTATTTATCTTTCTTTATCACAATGCCATCATCATCTCCCATCACTCACACTGTACCAGCACAATATCTTGCACAGGGTAAGAGCCACACTAATGGAGCCGTTGATTCAATTAGAAAGTTAGCTGTCCCTAATTATTTTGGGGTTCTCGCATTCCTTCTCAGACACATATTGATCATACAATGTTCATAGAATTATATAAATATAGTGGAAAGTATTCTGATTAATATGTAAAAAAGAAACTATGCCATTTATGGAAATTGAATTTTATTTATTTATTTTTTAATTTCAGCATATTACGGGGGTACAAATGTTTAGGTTATATATATTGCCTTTGCCCCACCCAAGTCAGAGCTTCAAGCATGTCCATGCCCCAGACAGTATGCACCGCACCCATTAGGTATGAATATACCCATCCCTTCCTCCCCTCTCCCGTGTTCCAGACACCCAATGAATGTTACTACTATATGTGCACATAAGTGTTGATCAGTTAATACCAATTTGATGGTGAGTACATGTGGTGCTTGTTTTTCTGTTCTTGGGATACTTCACTTAGTATAATTATATAACCTTTACTAAAAGTTTAAAACCACTGCTATAATTTTTGCTTACGTATGATGCATTAAATACAAAGACATTAAAGATATAAAATATTGCTGTTAATTTTAGAGACAGTATAGTGGGGTAGAAAGAATAGAACTTTATAAGAAGGCTGAGTGCCCAGCATGGTGGCTCACACCTGTAATCCTAGCAATCTGGGAGGCGGAGGCGGGAGGATTGCTTGAGCTCAGGAGTTCAAGACCAGGCTGAGCAAGAGCAAGACCCCATCTCTACTAAAAATAGAAAAATTAGCATGGGTGTCATGGTGAGCCTGTAGTCCCAGCTACTGGGAAGGCTGAGGCAGGAGGATTGCTTGAGCCTAGGAATTTGAGGTTGTGGTGAGCTATGATGACAATGACGTCACTGCACTTTACCTGGGGCGACAGAGCAAGACTGTGTCTCCAAAAAAAAAAACAAAAAAACAGAAAGAGAAATACACAATACACAAAATCATTCCTGATAGAGGGAATGGTATGGACAAGGGTATAGTGGGCCATCTGGGAGCCCTCAGTGTTTACAAGCATCCAGTAAAATAATCTGCCTCCATCCAGCCCAAACTTTCCAAATTTCTCCTGTAAGGTTGTCATTATAAACCCTTAGAAAGAAGCAGCTTTGGGGGAGCCAGTGTCTCCAGGCTGTAATCCAAGCATCCTGGGTATTTGAAGGGGGTGTAGTGGAGGAGTGAATTCTCATGGTTTTCTGTCAATCCTATCCTATCTTGCTTCCTTCATGAATTTGGGTACATAGGTGGGGACTGCTGCTGCTGCTGCTGCTGCTGCTGCTGATTATGATTGCACTGGTGAAAGGGCCCAGCATGAGTTTCTGCAGGCTGTGCTAGAGGGAGTCAAGAAGAGAATGTAAACCATGTTTGCCGCCTCTTCCTGCCGTCTATGACTGTCTTATCCCTGAGTTGGAGGAATACACTGACCTTCAATCTTTCTGTATCCAGACACCACTTCAAGAAAATGGTCTGTTTCCCCAAGAATTTTTCCTGGGGTGTGTTTTTTTTTATTTTGTTTTATTTTGTTTTGTTTTTCTTTCATTTTTGGTTTTGTGGGTTGTTTTTTTTTGTTTGTTTGTTTTGTTTTTGTTTTTGTTTTTTTGGTATGTACCACCATGCCTGGCTAATTTTTTTTTTTTTTTAGTTTTCTGTAGAGACAAGGTCTCACTATGCTGCCCAGGCTGGCCTCGAACTCCTGGCCTCAAACAATTCTCCCTCCTCGGCCTCCCAAAGTTCTGGAATGACAGGCATGAGCCACTGCGACTGGCCTGTTACTGTTTTTGTTGTTAACTTTTATTAATTCCTGAAGTCTAAGTTCATCTTTGGTTTCTATAACTTCTGTGGGTTGATTTCATAAGCGAAAGCAAGTAGTTTACGCCATTTCATTGTCTTATCTGACCTACTAGTATATAGCAATTTGCAAACCTTCAAACATCCTCAGGAAACACGTTCTACATTGAACATGTCTATTTAAAACAGTGTAATCTTTCATTTTTATGTATTTAGGCTCTAATTTTATTTTTTTTTAAGTTCATTTTACTGCCCTCCCCCACAAAATGACTTTTCCTTTAAATTGTTTTCTAATCACTGGACAGTAAGAAGTACACAGTATTTGCTTGTAAAACTGTCTGTTCTTATGCACCTTAAAAAAACTAACTAACTTTCTAAAAAATAAGCTCTATTTCTATTGTCACACTTGTGAGATGATAAAGCAGTAGGCCTTCAATCTGATGCGCTATATATAGTTAGATTTTATTTCTTTTTACTGCCATGGCCTTGCAAATACAAATACTTCACCAACAAATAAAGTAGATAATATAGGCTTGGCTTTTGAAATACTGCAAATAAAGTTAGAGAAAGTGGCAGCTCTCTGCTCTGCCCAGTATTATGGAATATTTGCCATGAAAAGAGATTGTTGTTTTTTCTAACTACCCATTTATTTTTCTTCCTTCAATTTGGTTTTTTTTTTCCTTTTCTTTTCCAGGTCCCCTTAAATTTGAAATGAGTTGTTGTTTGACTATGATATGGTATACATATTTTAGTGACTCAAACACAATGTAGGACACCAGGTACTTAAAAATTCATTGCAAATTTTTTTTTCTTTTGGCTTCAGGAGTTCAAAGCCAATTGCAATCATAATATATTCATTAATGGGCTTATCTAGATGAAGCTAATGGACATGATTCATTGGAATTTAGAGAAGTAAATTAAATAATAATGGGAATTTCTTAATGATTAAGAAACATCCTGAACTCTTTTAGAAAGAAAGAGGTTGAAGGAGGAAAGCAACTATGCGCCAGTTTTGTAGGCTAGCTCCTTTCTCTACTATATAATTTGGAAGTTAACCTGGCATATTCTGCAGTTGTTTAAAACACATTTATTGAATGTTTTACAATTATGTGTTTTCCCTGTTTGCTTGGGCAGGTGACCTTTGGTTCAGCTTCTGTGTATGTACACAATTTAATTGAAGCTTTTAAAGAGTTCTAAGAAAATGGAATTAGTTTTCGAGATACTGTCTCTCGGAGAAATCTAGCCAGGAGGTGTGAAGGTCCTGGGGTTAAATAGCTGCCCATGTAATGGCAGGACTATGTCATTTATTTTCTCTACTTCATTTTCTCTTCTTTTCTTTTCCCTTTTGCCATATATTGTATTTTTCTCTTGTTGGTAAGTATATGTTGTGATTTAACTAGAAACCAGGACTAACAGAATCAATTAGTTGGGATATTTCAGATTAATATATGCTAAAGCAAATAGATTAATTTTATATATTATGAACAATATAGGCATGAAATATAGTATAATCCAATAGGGCTGGTTTCAAAAAGTCACACAGCAAAATATGTACTTAGAAATTATTTCTAAAATCAATACTATTTTTTTAAATTCTTTTTAGTGGAAAAATTATTTTTGTAGCATGAATTGGATTTTTTTTTAAAACTGAACAAGTTATTCAAAACCAAATCTAATGAATAATACAATCAAGTTGTATTATCATTGGTAAGATCTATGTATCCTTAGTAAAAATAATGAAATATAATTTCGAGAAAAGAGAATGTGTTTCATAGGCTCTAAACTAATTGAGACAGCAGTTCCTGAAAGAGAAGTTCCAGATAACACAAATAGCATCATTAAAGTAAGGTGTAATCTTCAAAGAGGATGGCTGTTAGTGTACTTATTTTGCATATTTAAGTTCTAGTATGTTTGTAAATAAATCAGGCTCAACCTTATAGGGTCACATTTGTATACTTGTGCTATTCCTGTAAGATACTACCTATCTATATCATATATTGAAATAAATGATGAAAAAGAGAATGAAAGAAGAGAGAGGTGTTAAGTCCTGTTTATTTGCAATAAAATTCAGCTAGACAGAAAACTTTGAAGTGAGGAAACAATCTTCCAGACGAGAGTAATATATTACCCAATGTTTACACCTCATGCACTGAGTTTGTTGGTTATCATGTGACAAAAAATGTTCTCTATTTTGACTCACTATATCAGTCAGCTTTTTTTTTAATTAGAGCCCAGAAACATGGGGAAACCGAATAGAATTAGATGCTAAGAGACAAGAAAGAAGAAAAATGCAATCTAATCTGTTCAAAGTTTATTCACATGTAAAATAGCAGAACTTGAATATGAATTCTAAGGAAAATTCTTAACTATGGGCTAGTCCAAAAATGACATTGGTAATGCAAAAGATGAGTAAGGCATTATTTTGCCCTGCCCCCCACTCCATGATACTTGTTGTTAATATGTAATAGTGATGTCTTCCTTACCTTTTAATCCTCAGATTAGAAAATCCAGCCTTTGATACCAAATAGTTTTAATTGAAGATATTTATACATTTCTTTTTTCTTATTTTTTTTCTGCCCAGAATATGAACCCCTTTCTTATGTTTGAGTAATTATCTACTCTATGGACCTTAATTAGCTAGATTCTACCTGTAATCATAGAATCTGAGCAAGACCTTTGGACCTGGATGCTAGCTGAAACATGATTATATGACTTGTTATCAGCAATCAGGGCTTGGTAATGGAGGCAGGGACAGTGAACATCATCCCAGTCATGGAGGGGAAAGCTACATGTCATTTCCAGTTGCAGACATGGCTATGGTGCCAGTGGAAGCATCCAACATCTGGTGGTGGAAAATGTAGAAACATTGCAGAGGAGGTAGAATGAATGTTATCCCCAGAAGGGAAAGATTTTCATTTATTCATTTTAATGTTTATTGAGACCTCACTGTGGCCCCCACACTATTCTAAACATTTTGTATTGATAAAACTCATTTATTCTTTATCAAAAGTATCTGAAGTAGGCAATATTTTTATCCCCATTGTGCAGATGAAGTAATAAGGAATAGAAAAGATAAGCAGATTGTCTCAAACAAGGCAATTATTAAGTGACAGAGCTGGGATTCAAATCCAGGTAGCATGGCTTTAGCATCTAAGTTCTTAGCCAATTTGCTGTCCAGCCTCCCTTTGTTCCTGCTAATTTTCCAAGCTTGGTACTAGAGTTTTCTGATAATTCTTTAAGTTACCCAATATGCTTCTAATATACTATTTTTAGGCTTAAAATATACAGATTCAGTTTCAGTTGCTTACAGCTAAGATCCCTGCCTGTTACCATACTTATTCTACAAATGAATTAGCTGTATGATCATAAGCAGATCAATTAATCTCTTGAGGCCTGTACATATATATTTGCATATTCACAAATATTATGTCCTTACTTGTTAAGCAGTGTAAGAATCAAATAAAATAAAGTTTGGAGAATTACTTTGCAAACTAAGAAGATTAAATTCATTTTAATTTCACATCAGCTAACATTATTTGTAACCTCTTGGTTGTAATCTCCTTATGGTAGCTACATCATGGCAAACATCACCCATCAACTGCTACAGTACCTCTGCCATTGTCCAGTAAGGGAAACAGAAACTACTGTAGATATTCAAACAGAGAAGAGGATATTGCAAGGAATTGGTTATAAAAGTATTGGAAGGATTTGAGAATCAAAAGGGGAGAAGTTAGACTTACCGAGACTTTAGAAATTATAGGAAGGCCCTGCCATGCCTATTGCTGGAAGAATAAAGTGAGAAGGAGGTATGATCCAGAGGTCAGTAGTTATAGAAGATTTATTATCTCCCTGAAGCTTAAGACCTAGTGTGGAGCTGGGAACCAAAGTTAGTATCTGATACATTACATTAAATTCTAGAACCACTTTAATGTATGTTAAATATGTTATTTTGCTTAGTGAGTTGTTTCTATTTGCAAGTTTATAAATTATTGTTGGTTGCAAGCACATTTTAGGTGGAATTCTACTAAAGATGACTGCCATACTCTCTTCATTTTAATGAGAAAGCTGATAAGATTATTAAAAACATTTGTTGACGTTTCATCAACTCCATATATGGGAGCTCACTTTGGGTCAAGCTTTATAGTCTTGGCTAAGGTTGCAATTGTTCTTTAAATGCAGCACCGTAAGACTACCAACCTTTAGAGTGGGAAAAAAGTCTCTGAGATGTTCTTTTTAAATTTAGCATGGTATAGAACTCTTATGGGAATTCTATAAAATAATTCCTTATTCTCTCTTTCTTTTAAGTTATATTTGCAAGGCCTGACAAACTACTGAAGGAACCAAAATGGTTTCTCTATATCATCATATAGGATGGCATGGATCCCTCTGTGCACTAATGACATGCTTTATTATTAAGAACTAAATGTGGACTTAAAATGTAGCCTTAGCTGCCATTTGATTAGCATCAGGGAGAAAATATTTATGCCAACTCTACTAAAAAGTATTTGGGCAGTTATTCTTCACCACCTAAAAGAACATTACTGAAAAACAATCTACCTAAAATGTTAACTTGAAATACCATTTCTGAGTGTATTTATAGTTAAATTTACTTTGAGGAGTATCTTAGGATAGAGTACCATCAAAAATCAATAGATCAACAGGTCATTTTTTGAGTAAGATAATATTAAATGAATAAAAATCTCTTTCTTTATTAAAAAATTTTAATCATTATTCTTATGCATATTTGTTTACTTTCAATTGATGGGAACAAAATGTTATTAACATTTGTTGAATATATTCTGTTGGGTAGGTGCATTCCTAAGCATATTACATATGCCATCTGATTTTACTTAACAATAATCCTGTGGGGGTATTAATAACCATTTTACATTTAAGATAATTGAGACTCAGAGAGCTTAGGGCTAGAAAGTGGAGGAGCTGAGATCAGAATCCATATTTCTTTGATTCTAAAGCAAATACAAATTTCAACACTACAAATTGCATGATAAATTCCTTGAAGCAAAAAATATTTAAACTATTACTACCTACAGATAATAGGCCCACATAATTTGATTCCTATGTTTTTAAAACATGGAGGGAATTTTATGATATCTAAAGCATATGTATTCTTTTTGTAGATGAGAAATGGTGGGGTGGGGAGAGAAATCTTTATCATATATTATAGTCTCACAGCAGCACTGGTGAGGTCCCCTGTTAACTGAAGAGGAGCAGGGCAGATTATCCTGGGACATGAATTCAGATTTGTATATAGACAGTAGAGAAGAGGCCATAGGAACAGTATCCAGCATAAAGAATGTGAATGAGGTAGAAAGAACATTGTTCTAGGAAGTGTAGCAAAAGTCCAGATCTGTTATAAGCATTGGAGGTTGTCAAGAGCAGGGCTCAGTGAAGAGAGCTGAGCTGCCAGGGGTCAGAGTAGTTGATTAAGGCAACCAGCCAAAATGAACATAGCAGTCACCCCTTTAATCACTTACTGTGATAGCCTAAGCAAGGTGCTAAACAAGAGATAGTGGTACATGCCCCAGTGGTTTATTTTCCCCCATGTAATGGCCCTACGCAAGGGGCAGGTGGATCAGCGCCCACACAGGGACCATCTTACTCCCAAGGAAGCCTTGAACAAGAGGTTCCTGCCATTTTATGGACCAGTGGGCTGAGAAGAGGGAGGAAAGAGAGAGCTAGCAGTGGGAAAGTCCTGAATACTGGGTGGGGTAAAGTGTCCTCAAGGCTCCCCCCATCCCTTTAAGAAGACCTCAGAAGCAGAGGTATTTAAGGTAGGCCTCAGTTGAAGTGGTCTATAAAGAGGCCTCTGGATGGAGGCACCTGGGCTAGGAATGCAGCTGAGCATAAGAGTTTAGCCAGCCAGGACAGCCTGAGTTCCTTGACAGCAACTCCCTTCAGGGACTTACTCTCTGTGTTCCAAAGCTGGTGTGGGGAGGACAGTTTTCCCCTGTGAGGTCTGCCATGGAAAGCCTTTGTAACTATCTATGCTCATTTAGTTTTATCACTAAATAAACAATAAGAGAGATCAACATTTAAAAATGTCATTATTTCTCCTTCATGCTTGAAGGATATTTTGCAGGATATAATATTCTAATGTTAAGGTTTTTTCCTTCAGCACTTTGAATATGTCATGCTACTCTCTCCTGTCCTATATATAATTTTCCACTGAGAAGTCTGTTGCCAGGTATATTGGAGCTCCTTTATATGTTGTGGTTTTTTTTTTTTTTTTTTCTCCTTTTTTCTTATTTCCTTCAGGACCTTTTCTTTATCCATGACCTTTGGGAGCTTGAATATTAAATGCCTTAAGGTAGTCTTTTTTGAGCTAAATATACTTGGTGTTCTGTGACCTTCTTGTACCCAAATATTGATATCTTTAGCTAGGCTTGGAAAGTTCCCTGCCATTATTTCTTTGAATAAAATTTCTACCCCAATCTCTTTCTCTACCTCCTCTTTAAGGTAAGCAACTCTTAGATTTGCCCTTTTTAGGCTATTTTCTAGATCTTGTAGGCATGCTTCATTCTTAAATGTTTTTTTTTTTAATATTATTTTATTGTATTTTTAAGACAGAGTCTTGCTCTGTTGCCTGGGCTAGAGTGCCGTGACATCAGCCTAGCTCACAGCAACCTCGAACTTCTGAGCTCAAGCAATCCTCCCTCTCGACCTCCCAGAGTGGTAGGATTACAGGTGTGAGCCACCGTGCCCAGCCAATACCTGCTATATGTTGTCTACAAGAAACCCACTCTACCTATAAAGACATACATAGACTGAAAATAAAGGGATAGTAAAAGATACTCCATGCAAATGTAAACCATAAAAGAGCATGAGTAGCTATACTTCTATCAGATAAAATAGATTTCAACACAAAAACTGCAAAAAGACAAAAAGAAAGTTATCATATAATGATAAAGGGGTCAATTCAGCAAGAGGATATAAGAATTCTAAATACATATGCACCCAACACTGGAGCTCTCAAATATGTAAAGCAAATATTGTTAGAGCTCAAGAGAGATAGACTACAAAACAATAATTGCTGGAGATCTCAACACTCCACTTCCAGCATTGGACAGATCATCCAAACAGAAAATCAACGAAGAAACATTAGACTAAACCTGTACTACAGACCAAATGGACCTAATAGATATTTACAGAACATTTTATTCAACAGCTACAGGATATATGTTCTTCTCCTCAGCTCATGGATCATTTTCAAGGATAGGCTATATGTTAGACCACAAAAGAAATCTTAAAAAGTAAAAAAAAAAAACTGAAATCATATCAAGTGTTTTCTCTGATCACAATGAAATAAAACTAGAAATCAATAACAAGAGAAACACTGGAAACTGTACAAACACATGGAAATTAAATGACATACTCCTGAATGACTATTGGGTCAATGAAAATAATTGATAATGAAAACACAACATATCAAAACCTATGGGATACAGTAAAAGCAGTACTAAGAGGAAAATAATTGATAGCATGGAGACAGAGTAGAATAATGTTTACCAGAGGCTGGGAAGGGTAATGGGGAGGAAGGATAAAGTGGGGATGGTTAATGGGTGCAAAAATATAGTTAGGTAGATAGAATGAACAATATTTAATAGCACAACAAAGTGACTGTAATCAACAATAAGTTAGAGTATACTTTAAAATAGTTAATAGAGTGGAGTTGGAACGTTGCTAACACAAATGATAAACACCTGAGGTGTGGATGCCTCAATTATCCTGATTTGATTAATTCACATGGTATGCCTGTATCAAAACACCACATGGACCCTATAAATATATACAACTATAATGTACCCATAATAATTAAAAATCAAAAAAAATTTAAAAATGTTTTGTAATATTTAAACCACTTTAAAATATAAGCTATTGCTCTTTTAACCATTGCACAGGATAAATTTTGTAGAAATAGAAAATTTAACCTTGAATCATGTTTAATCCAGCACTTGCAGAAATCTCTGTGCAAATATCTAGTATCTATAAAAGAGTTTAAAGAACAGGTTAACTATACTGGCCTTCTTAAAAAGCAATTTTTCTGAACACTTCCTTTGTATTATGTTAAAACAGGATAAATTAAAATACCTGTGTACTAGTCTGCTGAGGCTGCCATAACAAAATACTAGAGAGTAGGTGGCTTAAACAACAAAAATGTATTTCTTGCCGTTCTGGAGGCTGGAAGTCTAAGAGCAAGGTGCTGAAGACCCCACCTTCATGCATTCATCTAATCCTAATTACCCCCAATGTTCCTGTATTCAAATACCATCACATTGGGGGTTAGAGCTTTAATATATGAATTTTTTGGGGGAAACAATTCAGTCCATAGCAACCTGGATGATATTATTTTAGTTGGTGATAAAAAGACTTTCTTGTGTTACCATTTAGTTTCATGTCCTGGGCTGTATCTGTCCTGGCTTATTTATTATAAGATATGGCCTTTTGAAGAATGATTCTATATCTTTATAAAACTATATCAGAAACACTGTTCACTATAATAACTTTATATTAGGAAGCACAGGGTAGGCACTAGCTAGATTTTAGTGCAAAGTATGTTATTCCTCTCATAATGCATTTCTTCTTTCCCATTGTGCCAACAGTGAAATGTATATCTAAGGCATTTTCCTTAGCTGCTAGGAGAAGCAAGAGCTAAATCTAGAGCTTACCTACAATAAGTAGTTTATGATATTGTCTTGATCATGCACAAAGTTTCTAGTAAATCTGGGGAAACTTCTGTTAAAAATATCACTGTCATTAATTGTTCTTACATGTGTTTATTTTCCATATAAATTTCACAATCTTTAAGCTGCTCATACAAAACAAAAATCCAACTCAAGGCCTAGCAGACAGCATAGTTTAGAGCAAGAGGCTTATGCATTCCCCTCCCATTCTGGTTCTCATAAGTCTCAGGTCTTCTTACTGTCTTGTTTCATTTTTCACATTAATAAATTTAGGAGAAGGATTGTGGTGACCTATTTGTCATAGGATATTGGGAGCAGATAATTTTATAAATTACAACACTCTAAAGGACCAGAGGGCTTAAATTCTAGGAGCAATATAAATAATACATTATACTTCAGTCCCAGTTAATTTCCATAGACACAGAAAATAGTGAGTATGCATAAGGGTTTTAAATTATTATTATTTTGTAAGGAGAGAATCAGAAAATGCTCTGATGCTGCAATGCATTTGGGTGTATTTCAGAGGCAGATAATGCTATTAATATGCTTGCCTTGGTTATAGTCATGTCATGGAAACAGATGCCAGGAGGCATAAAGCTCAACTGATTGAAGAATTTGCAAAGTAGCTGTAAAGTAGCCTGTGAAGATGCCTTTTGCTTTGTGAGAATGGTAAGTCCAGGTTAGAAGACCCTTTAGGATGATAATTTATACTTGGTTGAAGTTCTCTTTCATTTAGTTTTATCACTAAATAAACAATAAGAGAGATCAACACTTAAGTGTGAGAGCAGCTTTGCTGCCTTCTTTAGTTCTCCTGAAGGCATATTAAATGAAGTGCTCAATGAAGCCCTCACAGAGTAAGAATCTATTTATTATGTTAGATCACAAGAATGGGATTTGTGTGTGTGTGTGTGTGTGTGTGTGTGTGTGAGATTAGCCTGGGAATGGTCCAAATTATAGTCACGGGTCTCCCCTATTTACTACTGGTAAAATCATTCTTTCATTCACTCTTGCTTTGACAATATTATCTAGCTCTATATTTTATTTCTTATCACTATCATCTGGCTTAAGGCAGGCTCATCCATAGGCTATTACAAAAATATGTATGGAAAGGCAAACAGGACACAAAGCAAACCTTTCTGAATAGAGGTGTAAGAACACTATTACTTTTCTGGGGTTTCTCCATACAAAACTAATAAAACAATGCTTTTTTGAGCAATGTAATTCAAACATACAGGTGAATAATTTTCTCCAAGGGAAGAAAAGACACTAGATAAAGATTTTTCTTGCAACTAAAGATGACTGTAGTTCGCTTTCTATCTAAAATACTTAGAATTGGATACTATAAGTTGCAAAATAAACTATATAAGGAAGTGATTTTGATACCTTTCTTTATGAGAGTCAGTATAAGACCTTGGACAATTTCTTAATATTTTTAAGACCCTCTTGGTGTTTGTGATTATGAGAAATTATAATAGTAAAAAACTACCATTACATATTATGTATATGGTTTACAATAATTGATAAGCATCCTTCCATGATTAATATGCTATAACATTTTAAAAGAAATTTATAAAGAGTTGAACTATGGTCGGCCTTGAATGTTGTACTGTAGTTAATTCTTCTGGATTTTACGAAGCTTTCTTACATTTATTTCCTATGAACATACCAAATAATGACTAGTAGCAAAACATAAGAAAATCTATAAGGTTCCTCTAATGAATTTGTGCCCCAAATAATTCTCTAAATATAAAACTGATCGAATGAGTAAAGGATAGTTTGGAGAAGGCTTCTGGACTTATTTTGAAAATTTTATTTCAAAAGTAGCAAAAGAATATTTATATACCTCAAACGGATAATATTTTGAGTTATATCATTCTTTCCTTCACAGGCATTTAAAGACAACCCCCAAACCTCTTACATAATTTAATTCAGTCACCCCTAATGACTGTTGCTTGTGAGAATAAAAAGAAGTATTTTTCCCTATTCCTGTAAGTTTACCTAAAAAACTGAAATATGTGTGTGTGTGTGTGTGTATATGTAATACCAAGTAAACTCTAGAAGCTGGAGAAAAGAAAGCAGAGGAGACCATGAGGCCTGACATAGTGGTGAGTCCCTAGGTTTTCTTTTTGACTCATATATTGCAGATTTGGTACTGGAGAAACTAAAAACACAGAAATGTAACATATAAGAAAAAGTCCAAGAAAAGTCTGTTCTTTCCACTCTGAGGAAATGGTAAAGGATAGCCTAGCAAGATAGAAGACTTTTAGGTAATAACTGCCCTTCCCAAACAAAGGTGGAGTGAAAAGCCTAGACTTCAACACTTGCCAGGGGTCACCCTAAGGAGTCACCCTACCAAGATAATGTGAGAGAAGGTAGCTGAGACTTTTATTCCTTTTTGCCATTGAAAAGATAGTTTATTACTCAAAGAGCCCAAGCGCACACCAAGCCTACAAGGCCATGTGTGAAAATACCAAGGTCCATAAGGAGGCAGAAGGAGTGTGAGGAAATGTGGCAAGAGCCTTTATTGTGGTTTTTGGTGGGAAGAAATGGGAAAGGTAAGATAAGCAGGCTTAAGACTGACTAGTTTGAATAATTTCAGTGGGCTCTGAGGTGTAGGGATTGTCCCTAGTAGCTTGGTACCTAGCTCTGGAACGATTAGGGTAGGGGAATATTGGCTTGGAGTGTGACAGCCTGCTAAAGGAGGTAGAAGGTTGCTGGGCTCTGCACTGGTTAGTTTGCATATGGCACACTTGGGGTGAGTCGTTCGCTATCTCTAGGAATTAGCTAACCCTTGAAGGGGCAGTGCCTCCCTAATCACAGAGGTCCCAGATGCCAGACCATCAAGAATACAGAAAATAAGAAAATATAGTTAATGGAAGTGGCTGCTTATTTAGGACACCAAACAGGATTCTCATGTTTAGCTATGTTCAGTAAACATATATGGATACCTGCTCTGTGACAGACGCCGTGCTGGCCCCTGTGAGAGAACACATGACAGCTGCTGACCCGGCAAAGCTCAGGACCAGCACTCTGAACTCAGGCTCTAATTCTAATTGACCTTGGGGAAGGTGGGAATTGTGTTCCAAAGAAGCCCTCATCAATTTAAAGGCGGGTGAACCAATGCCAGGGTCACAAAAATGAAAGACCAAATAAATACACCACACCAGAGCATTCGTCTATTCTATTCTGTTCCACAGAATATCATCGTCTCTTAGTCTCTTATTTTCCTACCAGCGATTTTTTTTTTTTTTTTTTTGCAACTCAGATCTAATGTACTTGCTCTCTTTTTCTTGGTCTAGGTAGAGGGAGGGGAGTTCTAAACTGAGGAATCTGCAAAATGACTAAAAAGCAGATCATCAGAACAGTACGTTCCAATCATTACCTGTATTAATCCTTGTCATATCATTTGTGGGAAACTCAGTGTTCTCAGCTGTAAAACAAGGAGCTAGGAAAAGCATCTATACAAAAAAGTTTTTCAAAGAGAGTGGCAAGTGCACAAGCCTGACACCAGAGGCCGCAAGCCCCGCATTACTCCAGGGCGTCGGTGGCCACTTCCCCACCAGCACCCCACGCACTCACGTATGGCCTTGCCTCTCGCCGACAAGACGCGTGCATGTGCGCTATCAGGCACGTCCCGCTTCCCGTCGCTTCCTGTTCTGGCTCGGCCCCGCCCACCGCGGGAGCCATTGTTTCCTGCTCAGCGCGGGAACTGCCCAAGCGTGTTTCTGGCCCCTGGTTTTCTGGCCTGTCTGCTTCTCCGATGCTCCTCTGCTGTCTCGGTCGCTGGGGAAGGTAATTGCCAGTAAAGTTTTCTGATTTCAAGGTCGCGCATATTGGGCAGGGCCTTCTTGCGTCCTCGGTTGTTGCCCAAAGGCCTGGTCGGCTACAGTTTCAGGGCGTCATGGCCAGGGGCCACCGCGGCGGGCCGGGTGTGAGGCCGCCTTTTGCTGCCCGCACGCTCCCGTGGCCTCTGTGTCCGCCAGCGCCGGCGCGGTCCCGACCTGAGCTCACGCAGCCTCTCTGCTCTTCCCCCATATCGGGTAGATTTTGAATTCCTAGCTATGGTTCTTTTTTTTCTGGCTGTTTTTTACATTTTCTTACGTTTGTTCCCATATAAACACACTGACTAGCAGGAAAAACAGAAAAATACATAAGGCCCCTCTAACAAAGGTGTCCTCAAAATTGTTATCTGTATGTAGAGCTGATTGAATAGAGAACGTCAAAAACAGTTTCTCTACATTTTCACACAACACTTCTGACACCAGATATGTGCCTTTTTTCCCCCCAGTTCTCCAACTCTATGGATATAAAATGGGTGCCCTACAATTTAATCCAATTCTCATACTATCTACCAAAAATTAGCATCAGATCCAACAAGTTAAGGACTCAGTCCCACAAGACTGGCCCAACTTCATATGCCAAGTGCAAGTCTAGGCCAGTTCTGACTGACCAGCTATAAATCAGGAGTTCCCACTACTCTCTTTTCAGTTTGTTAGCTTGCTAGAATGGCTTGCAGAACTCAGGGAAACGCTTTACTTAGGTTTACTGGCATATTTTAAAGGATGCAGTTCAGGAAAAGCAAGATGGAAGAGATACTTAGGGAAAAGTTCTGGGGACAGGAGTGCAGAGCTTCTAGGCCTTCTCTGGGTACCCTCCCAGTACTTCCCTACCTGTTTACCAATACCAAAGTTCATCAAATTTCGTTCTTCAAAAGTTTTCTATACAGCTTAACCTCTAGTCCCTTCCCATTCTCAGAGGCCAGTGAATGGGGCTGAATGTTCTAACTCTCTAATCCTCTAATCATTTGGTCTTTCTGGTGACTGACCCCACCCTGATGCTATCTAGTTGTCCCACTCTAAGCCACCTTGTTAGCTTGAACTCAGTTGTGATCAAAATGGGCTCATTGTGAATAACAAAAGACACTCCTGTCACTCAGGAAATTCCTAGAGTTTCAGGAGATCTGTGACAGAAATCTGGGGCAAAGACCAAACATATTTCACATTATATCATGGAGGAGAATTTAGGGACTCATCCTTTTTCAGTAAATAAGTCAGATAAATATTGACTAATGAAAGCTAAAATGATTTTAAATTATAAGGCTCTTTAAATTTAAATTTTTTTGTGTTAAATTCTGTTATAACAAACTTTCTGAGATAGCCACTTCCTTTATCATGACTGTTGTTTAAAATTAGTATGATTCTATAAACCACGTTTGCTTTCTGAGATCCTAGAAATACATACAGGTATCATGATCAGGTTTTGTAGTAGATTAATGAAAATGATAGCAGTGAAAATGCACACATCAACTTCCTGTTCTAATTTCTGAGCTGTCCCTTTGGGTCATTGGGGTTTCTTGGGTCGTTTGGGATTTGGGATATTTTTGATGATTGATGTAAATAGGAAAAGCAAAGGAAATTAAAATATAATTACTCTGGGTGGCAAGAAACATCATAGAACCTGCTAAGTTGCAGCTGCACATTGCACCATTGTCTTTTCTACCTGTCCATAATACAAAGAGCAAATGCTTATTTGCTTATCTGTTTCATCAGTTATCTATTGTTGCATAACAAACCAGGCCAAAACTTAAAGCAACACCATTTTATTTGTTCACAACTGTTGGGTCAACTGCTGCGTGATTTTTCTGGTTTGGGTTAGCATGGCTTATCTCTGTGGCCAGCTGGTCATTTGACTGGAGTTGAATAGCTTAGGATGGTTTCAGCTTTCATGTTTGGCAGTTGGCAGGTCTAGGGAGTCTGAGCTGGTATGACTTTCTCCTTCGTGTGGTTCCTCGTGTTCCATTAGGCTAATCTGGGCTTCTTCACAAGGTGATGAAAAGATTTCCAACTGTGAGAAGGAATAAGCCACATTGCAAAAGTAATTTTCAAGCTTCTGCTTATGTCCGTGTGCAGATACCCAGTTAGTTTCATGGCCAAATGCAGATGCAACAGGTGGAGAGATAGATCCCACCTCTTGGTAGCAAAGTCACGTTGCAAATATGCATGCATTGAGGAATGAAGGAATTTGTGAAATTTTTTGGTAATCTATCAGTACGTGGTAAGACACAATAGAAAGCTTTCCTTCCAAAGAAATACTTATCAATATTATGTTTCTATGGTAATCAGCTGGTATTTGAATGTAGCTTTATTATGCAAGGTACTTGTTTGTAGTTGTAGGTATTCTAATGGAACTTTCCCTATGTTTTAGTCTATAGTGTGCAAGAGAAAGCATAAAAATAAAATATAATACAAAAATAGAGAAAAATTTATCCTTTAGATCAATTGAAAATGAGATGCTTAATGGTATATTTTGAGTACATTAAAAAAGAAACACCTGTAATGTA
The DNA here is from genome assembly GCF_041146395.1 of Eulemur rufifrons. Lineage (NCBI taxonomy): Eukaryota > Metazoa > Chordata > Mammalia > Primates > Lemuridae > Eulemur > Eulemur rufifrons. Next base: position 28,456,928 of record NC_091006.1, read on the forward strand.
ATGTCCACGGGAAGAAAAGGAAAAGAAGTTAAATGTAATTAACTGCTTTTCTTTCTAAATTGAAGCCTCATCACATAAAACCAATAATGGGAGCTGATAAAACAAACGAAAGATTATTGGCAGAAAATATACTGGCAGCAATAAAATACCTAAGCAAACTGTGAATTACCCATATAGAAATAAGAATTTTAGTATGCAGGAGGAAAACAACGATATAGCATGTATGAAGATATCAATTCAATACATGTGCTGACTATTTTAGACAAAGAGGACAGGGCAATTGGACTTTCTACTATTTTGATGCAAATGTGAAGGCCCAAGATGATTGTGACATTCTGAATTGTGATTTGCTTTGTAGCTCTGTTCATGCTGTTCTTTTACGTTACAGCTACCAGATGGTTGTTATTATTTACTGCTTAAGACAGAAAATGTACATGGTGAACCAGTCCTAGACAAATAACAGGTTGCTGTCCCAGAGAGCTTGCAGTTAAGAGTCATGAGCAGGTATAATGTAGAACAAAACAAGGCATGAATAGTGACTGTCCCCTGCAGCTTAAATACTTAATGAGGGAGGGAAACTTTTTAGAAATTAGGGGAGGAAAAAAAAGAGACAAGAATATTGGAAAAATACACTAGGGATTATTGTTAACCCTTCCTTAGTGTCTATGATTTATTGCATTGCACAAAATGCTAAGGTGTCACGTCACCTTAACCCAAAGGGCTGTATGGCTAGGAGTGTCAAAATCAGGCAGGGGTCGGGGGAAGGAGTGAGCAATAAACATGTGAAAAATTTGTGAGTTTTAACAATAGTTATAATAGGGCATAATCTGCTGATAACATTAAAATCATGGAAAAATCATCCTGTATTTCATTTTTAGTAAATAACTTATATTTTATAGATAGCAGGTGTCTCATATTTTATAGCAAAACTTTAAAGTGTTTTTTTTTTTTTTTTTTGTTCACAGCATCAGAACATATAAATTTTAAAGTATTTATAAATTCTTTTAGGGCCTATAAATTCTTTGTAAAACCAGAAATTCTCTATCTGAAAGAGTAGTAGAAGGACTAACTTAAAGAAAAGTTTAATACTTATCATAACAGGTATCCCAATGATATTAAAAGATTTTAAAAGGGGTAATACTAATCACATTTGCATTTTAGAAAGATCGCTGTGGTAACAATGAAGTGGAAGTCAGTAGAATTAGGGGGATATGACTATAATCCAGTTAATAAGAAATGAGAGTCTGGAGAATGGCAGGAGAAATAGCAAAAGTAAAATGATTTCAAGGGATTTAGAAAGAGAATGAATAGGTCTTGGTAATTGATGAAGGCCGTCAGTAATTGAGAAGAAAGAAATGTAGGCTATCAAAAGTTAATGAGATTGATTATAATTGTGCCATTTCCTAGTGTAGGAAACATAGAAAAAGGCACATGTTTTGAAATTTTGTGTTGAGGTGACTATGAGAGATCCAAGTGAAAATGTCCAAGAGGTATTGGGTGGAGAGCAACAGAGAATTCTAAACTAAGTATACAACGGTTGGAAACAGCATATTCACATTAAGTCCAGAATTCTTTGTCACATATGTACAGTGTTTCATAGGTACAGAGCTAGCTGCTGAGAAGACAATGGTGAACAAGATGCTTATACTCAAAGAAGTCACAATTAGAAATTGATACGCTCCAAGCCGGGCGTGGTGGCTCACGCCTGTAATCCTAGCACTCTGGGAGGCCGAGGCGGGTGGATCGCTCAAGGTCAGGAGTTCAAGACCAGCCTTAACAAGAGTGAGACCCCGTCTCTACTAAAAATAGAAAGAAATTATATGGACAACTAAAATATATATATATACACAAAAAATTAGCCGGGCATGGTGGCGCATGCCTGTAGTCCCAGCTACTCGGGAGGCTGAGGCAGTAGGATCGCTTAAGCCCAGGAGTTTGAGGTTGCTATGAGCTAGACTGACGCCGTGGCACTCACTCTAGCCCGGGCAACAGAGTGAGATTCTGTCTCAAAAAAAAAAAAAAAAAAAAAGAAATTGATATGCTCCAAAAATTTGATTTAATCTACTGGTTGGCTGTAAATGAACATCCTCAATCACCTGTTTTGCAAACATAGGTAATTTGGGACACCATAAGATTTGTGAAAAAAACTAAGTATTATCATAATTTACTTTTAATGTGTATTTTTTTCCAGTGCAAAATTAATATATATTCTTTATGGAAGATACAGATAAGCAAAATAAAATAACTTATTCACAAATATTTACAGCATGCTGAGTATATATCAGATATCGTTCAGTGTGCTGACATTAAATTTCTTGCCATCTGTGCTCCAACCAAAGAGAAGTGTGCTTGCTTTCAATCAGGCTAGAGTTTTGCACCTGTAGTAGCCTCTTTCTTTTGTTCCTCTTCTTCACTTTCACCTTGCTTAATCCTGTATCCCTCTGTGTGGCCACTTATGTGTTGCTTACTCTGAAATACCTCCTTTGACTCATACCTCACAGGCAGATGGGGTTATGTGCTTCCATGATGTCTTACACTTACCCAGCTCTTGGCTTATCTCCCAACGTGTTGTAATTGTCTATTTATTAGCACCAGGTAATGTGGCTAAAAATAATTTAGCCAAAAGCATAATGGTGAGCGTGAGAGTATGTGTAAAATGACAATTTGATTGAAAATCAATATTTCTAGTCACAGGATTTGGTTTTCAACGTTGATGGTTTTGGCATAAGTAAAGGTCATTTGCAGTTCTTCATGAGTCATAACATTTTGCTCATTCTTTTACTAATTATTTCTGATTTTTTCTTCTTTTAAATTTTTTCCCCTCATTTCTAGCCAATCTTCTTGCTTTACAATTTTTGCAATTGTAAGATGTTGACATAACTTATGGAATTAATTCAAAGGACTTAAATGGTCAATCATAGTGATTGAGATGAGAAGCTAGAGACATTTGAGACATATATTTCAGCAGATAATCTGAAGATATACTTCTAGTACTTTACCTTCACTGTTAGAACCTGTGCTTGAGTGACAATTGCTCTCTGATTTGAACTCACTATTGTCACATATCTGGTGACATCAAAAAAATAATACCAGGCCAACAAATGATAGATATTTATTGTTAGTCTTCATTCTACACACAACCAATATCAGAGTACATTTAATATTCGACTCATTTAAACTAGAGCTGAATTGCTTTTTAATCTTTTAAATTCAGATGGCCTAGGGATACAAAATCTTTTGGTTAGAGAACCAAAAGAGCATGACAGCCAGTATTCAAAAGCCTCTTCACGTCCACTCTATGTTCAGTTCACAGTCCCAGGTTCAGAAAGTGGATTGCCAGGAAAATTGGTTTGGCCTTTCTGTTTGATTATAGGGTAGCTCTTTCTACAGTCTACATGAAGGCCTTATTAGGTTTTATACAATTATGTTTATATCCATATCACTTTTGACCTTCTCCATCCACTCTATTGGAAAATTCTGAGAGGTAATATGGCCTTATAAAAGTCTAGTGTTCTCTAATTATGTCTGTGTTGGCAGCAAACATGCCAGATTCATGGCATCATGGGTCAAGCCAGGGTGATGCCATTTTCTGCCTCCCTGAAATGAGCTCTACTCTGAGCTTCATCATCAGCTCCAGGGCCCTGGTCTGTGGCCTAGAATTGCACAGAAAAACTGATGACTGGACAGTAGCCAGGATGCATTTCTTTTACTTATAAGTAGATTCCAGAACACCCAAATTATCTCTTCATATTTCAGATGACTTTGGGTACAATTAGAGCTTTTAACTGTAGTAAAACATTGATTAGAAACAGAGACACTTGAGTTCTACATTGCACATTCAGAGGAAGCAAAACTAAGATCTCGTTAAGAGTTTTAGGGCTTTAACCAGACAGATAGAAACTTGAAGGCAGAACTGGTGTTTTACTCACTGTCATGGGGGATAGAGCAGTGCCTGGAGCTTCTGAAATGAAGTTGTCAACTCCTCCTCTGTGCTCCTGTAACAACATATTCCTACTATCACAGGTTCATTAAGCCAGCAAATATTTATTGAACCTGTAGAATATGCAAAGCACTGTTCTAGCTAGTGAGGATACAGTAGTGAGAAGAACAGACAAAACTTCCTCCCTCATGGAATTCATAGATTTGTTTTATTCATAAATAAAAATTGATAGATGACATTTTTATGCTTGATTATGGCATAAGACTTTCACTCAAATGTGGTTACTTCAAGGACAGGGACATCACAAACTGTCACATTTCCCATTATGGCCTGAATGTCAAATGTGGTTAAAAGTCATCTCACCTCAAGGTATCAACTCTTAGAATGTTTTAGCTTACTTGTGCACAGGAACCAGAAATGTGGCAGGCCTTAGACTATCGCTGCCATTCTCTTTGATGATGTCACCAGGTATGTGACAGCAATGGGTTAGAATTAGGTAGCAATTGTCACTGAAATAAAGCTCCTGATACTGATGGTCAAGTGCTAGAAGGTGACCCTCCAGTTACCTTGTGACTTGCATGTCTCACAATCACTGATGTCAGAATGAAGGAGACCTTGCCAAATATTCTCACTTGTATAATCAAATCTCTGTTTAGCACAGTGACCGCTAGTGATTGATGTTACTGTGGAAAGGTCTTAAGTTCTCTTTCTTCATCTTTAGACCTTTTTAATTCCCTTCAGTAATCTTTCATACTTTGATCATTTTTGTTGTTGATGGTGATAATGAGGATGAGAAAATGAGCTATATTCTGCTGCAATGGCCATTTAATCTTCTGATTTGTTCCCCCTGTGTATCCAACCTTCCCAGATAGTCAAACTCTAGCTCATATATCTGTAAAAAGTATAGTAAAATCTATACTTGCCTAGGCTGTGCATTTTTATTCCCTGGTTCCTAATGAAAGGTGATAACCCAGTGCTCCCTTTGTCCTGAATGATTGAACGAAACTGGAGAAATAATGTCAGTTTTTTTAACTCACCCTACAGCAACTGGGGCCCCAGCCATACTGGAAGGAAAAGAGGGAATGGGAGGGAAAGATAAAGGAGAGATAAGGTCCTAGATGATAAGGAATGTCTGGGACCAGGTTCATATGGTAACATACCCAATATACAGGGCAAAAGTCCATTGAGGGAGAGAGGGGGAAAAAAAACAGCAGGAATATGCAGCTAGATCATTCTAAGATTTTTGAGGTTGGTTATTCTATTGAACTGGGACAGGTGCAAGAGTGGAAGCCTGTTGTATGCTGGTAAATTAATTGAAGTTTTGCTACTTTCTCCAGTACAGATAATTTCTCCATGGATGATTTTAAGCTACCAGTGGTTTGACAATCTACTGAAAAAAATCCCTGAGTTTTTAACAATTGGTTCTCTTGAACCAGCAGAAACTGGCTCTAATACACCACAGGCTAGAGAGTGGTACTTTTGTGGAAGCTGTTTGTTGCTTTTTAATACCTCAAGTCCAGGGGTAGGACTGTTGTAGTGATTCAAACATTAGAATATGGTGGAAGACTGTTGCAGTAATTCAAACGTTAGAGTATGAATGATAGACAAATTAATATAATTCTAACAAGTATGGACAAGAATATTTTTATCTGAAACAAAAAGATAACACAGTTTTAGATTGAATGTGTGAACTTGCAAGTGGAAGGACCCAAAGATGACTGCAAGCTTAGATATGTGGGTGAATGGTGGTCCCATTCACCAACATAGGGAAGTGAGGGAAAAAATTGATTTTTAAGGGGTGAGCTGAATAATCAAATTCAATTTTGGATATGCCGAATTTGAGGTATATATAAAAATCCAAGAAGTGTTGTTCTATTGTAATACAGAATTGATGATTATTCGAGCAGAGTCCCTGAAAAGGTGAGTGATGGTGGAATAAAGTTTGGTAAATATTTTCTCAATGAAGGAGGAAGAACGAAAAAAAGGGAAGAAGTCTGGATCCTAACAGCTTTGTTATTGCCTGGAAGGAAATTGAAAGAGTTCTTGGCTGATGAGCCCAATTTACTCAATATACTGGGAAACACAGTCATTTGCTAAGGCTGAGGCATAAATAAAGTCGGAGCTTTGAGAAGACAGGTGAAAACTTAGGGATATCTATTAAGGGAAATCATTAGAAGAAACAGCTGAAGGAAAGTTTCCTAGGGAGTATTAATGACCCAAATGAAGTTTAATTTGTAGTCATTTTGATTCAATGTTTTAAATAGTTACATGCTTTTGTAGTAATCAGAGAATATTATTAAGTATTCTCTAACTCATACATTCCACTCATTCCAATATAATCTCCAACTAGGCACCAAACCATGTATATTCTTAAACCAAACACTTTTCATGATGCTTACCTTCTAAGGCTTTTGTATATTACTCACTCATTTAATCCCCATGGCAATCCTGAGAGGCTGGTACTATTATTTTTCTTATTTTAAAGATGAGGAAATGTAGTACTGGAGCATTAGTGATTTGCCCAAGGTCACATGGCACAGCTGAGAGTACAACCAGTTCCACTGGCTCTAGGGCTGGTGCTTTTAATTACTTCATATGCCTCTCAATGTAGATTTATATAGTGTTCATAGAATCTATTCATAAACATTATTTATTTTCTTCTATTTTATTGCATTTTGTCATTATGTAAACCAAGTTAGAGGGTATAAAACAAAAAAATTTAAATCAAAGTAACAATTAATACCAACCATAATATTCTGAAATAAAAAAAATTAAAAAAAAAAACTCAAAAAAAAATCAAAGCAACAAACAGTAAGGCAATAAATGAGCAGCTTTATACAGTTACACTTATTTATACTTGGGGAAATAATAGTTCAATAGTTCACAATCAGAGATAGCAAAGCCTTTAAAGAACAGAAGAAATATCTTCCATGACACTCTGAAGTCAAGACAATCTATAAATTCCCTCTCATACCAGCCTAGAAATCATTCCCAGGCATTCATGTACAGCCATGGTATTTAAGAGATATCTGCAGCATTAACAGTAACATAAATAAAATGTTAGAGTTACATAAACCCACATAATGAAGACTCTATTTTAAAGACTGGATTTTCTGTAGATTGAGATGTCTCTGAAATTTCCATGTCAGTTCTGTTACAATCAGTTCAATCCAATTTAAGAAAAACGGCAAAGAGAAAAAGACAGTTCCCTAATGGCTCATTCCTGTAAGTTTTACCAACACCTAAGAACAAAGGATTTTAGATCATGTATATTTTGTAGTCTCTATCCATACCAGTACACACTAACATTAAAATTTATTACTTAGAAAATGGAGTTATAGTGATTTTATTAAATTCAGCTTATCAATTTAAAAAACAAACTAACTTAGGTATTTTTAACAAGAAACAAGCAGACAGAACTGACGTTTATAGCTCAGATTCTAGTGTCCAGAGAAGACTGGTCAAGTAAGTTGGATTTCTCACACAATTTTTTCTGAGCAAGTCTGGTTCATGAGTCTCCAAAACAGTATAGTAGCACCACATCTTAATCATATATTAATATTACATTACATATATTTTAAATTTATTAATTATTATTGTTTTAAATTTCAGAATATTACAGGAATACAAACGCTTTGGTCACATAAATTGCCTTTGCACAGCCTGAGTCAAAGCTACAAGCATGCCCATCCCCCAGACAGGTATGAATTTACCCATCCTCTCTTCCCCACTTCTCTGATGAATGTTAAATGAATGTTACTTCTGTATGTGCACATAAGTGTTGATCGATTAGTACCAATTTAATGGTGAGTACATGTGGTGTTTGTTTTTCTATTCTTATGATACTCAGAAGAATGGTCTCCAGTTCCATCCAGGATAATACCTCTTGTGAGGTATTAGTTCACCATCTTTTTTTATGGCTGAGTAGGACTCCATGGTATAGATATATTATATTACATTTTATTAATCCACTCATGTATTGCTGGACACTTAGATTGTTTCCACTCTTTGCAATTGTGAATTGTGCTGCTATAAACATTTGAGTGCAGATGTCTTTTTTATAGAATGTCTTTTTTCCCTTTGGGTAAATATATTAATATTAATTATATTTTAAAGTTATATCTGCCTTGGATTTAGTGAATGATTATCTCTACTATAGAGCTTTAGAAAACTCAATCTATTTTGCTGTGATACCACTAAGTTTGCTGAGAGTACATCAGCTTTAGTCTCATCAGTATTTAAAAGCATCAATCCAAAGAACATCATGCTTTTAAAAACAGCCTGTGGCATCCCAAACTCATTTATATTGTATTAGCTACTAATTCAGTAATGTACTGAGTGTTTGTTGATCTAAAAACATGAGCAAGTTTGAAATAACTTTATGGTGCCTGTTTAAGAATGAAAATTGGGTCCATTTCTAAAGAGTTTCCCTACTTCTATTTTCACATGACACTAATCCATACTATATATCATTTTAGTTTGATAAATATCATGAAGGGCATGCTATTTGCCCCACAAGGTGGTGATACAAAGCTAGGTGAAACATAACAAGGGTATTCAATTAGTTCACTGTGTTGTAATAAAGATAGATATGGATTGTGAGGTATACTATACTATAGTAGTAGAATATACTATAGTAGTAGTATATTCATTAAGTACATGTTTATTGGGTAGCTACTAAGTGCCAGACTCATAAACATAGTACAGCCACAGAATAATGAATGGAAAATATAACCTTGAGAAAGTTAGAAAGTTGAAGGAAAAATGACATCTACTCTAGGTGGTACTACCATTAAAGGAGCAATATATACAAATAGTGAAAGTTGGGAATACACAAATTGTTTGGTATTACTGAATTATGGAATGTGAAAAGCAGAAAATTGTGCAAGGATCATGAGGAGTTACAAAATCTTCCTTAATTACATCTATAATCACTATCTTCTGCTCTCATGACTTGAAGTGTTCCCCTTTCCATATTAAATCAGTTCTGAATATCTTTACATGGAAATACAGATTTAAAAAAATCTGATACTACCCTACTTTTCCATTCTTACTCATTGTTTTACTCCATACAAAGTATTTGCTATTCTCCAATAATATTTGGCACTTTCTCCCTTTGCCTTTCTTTTTTCTTCATGCTATTCCCTGTACCTGAGAAGCTTCATGTATTTGTCATGATCCCACTCTTTATTGAAGGCACACAGTTCAAGAGGCACAATTGCAAGAAACATTTGATTTCCCAACTACATATTATCTCATCTTCCTGTAAACTCGTGAATTCCTATAGTTCAGGATTTTTTTTTCCCCATGTAGCTAGAAGAGCATAGACTACAGTAAAAAATATTAAAAAAATATAACGCCTCTACTCAATAGAAACATATTTCACACACATGGAAAAATCCTGGCAAATGCATTAGCTTTGCAGCTCTCTTGTGTACATTCAGGAACCCAGGCTGTGAGAGACTCTGCCATTTTCACTAACTGTTTTCCAAGGCTAACATTGGCATCAACATCCCAGCCAGCCAAAAGAGAGAACGAGCATAGTATTTAAGGAAGCTTTTCCGGGGCTGGCTTGGGAGCGGCACACCTCATTTACACTGATATCCTATTAGCTGCAGCTTAGTAACATGGCCACACTTCACAGATTTGCAGGCCAGATAATTTGGGTATTCAACTACTAACACGTTGGGTTGTTACAACACTTTCAATATAACAATATTAGCTAATATTTATAGAATATTATATGCTGTACAGTTTTTCCTGTATATAATACATATAAGTGATTTACATGTATTAACTTATTTACAAAAGCCTTGTAAATGCAGGTGCTCTCTTAACTTTTTTATTTTATAGATGAAGAGGTTGAAATAAAGGAAGTTTAAATAACTTTATGAAGGTCACATAGCCAGTGTGTGGTAAAGCAAGGGTGTGATCCCAGAGTCCATGTCCTGAACCGCTATGCAACACTGCCAATAGGAGAGTAAACTCAGTAGATGGTCTCATTGAATGTAGGTATTTCTAGTAACTAGTCAGCTCTAGGGCTTAAGGTTGACAGATACACATTTACATTTCAGTTCCCATATACACAGAATGGGCAAGTGGTTTGTTTGAGTTATCCTCGAGAAAAATTTCGGATCTACCTGCAAAATGTTTACAAAGCATTTTTAGAAAGACATTATGGAATGGTTTTATGGTACTGTATTGAGAATCTCATCATCAACATATTATATGGAAATATTTGGCAGTGGGCATTTTTTCTTCATATTTCATTATTTAGTATAATTCTTAATCAATAGATGAAAGTCTACAATAAATATGAAGGCAGCTTACCTACCCCTTCATTTAAAACACTGCTTGGAGTTGACTGGCATGCCAGACAGTCCGGAGACGCTGTATTGATAGCTCAGTCTCTAAGTAAATCAATAAGTTCGTGCCTTGAAACCCTTTCAAAAAACATTTTTACCAATCCATTGAAGAATACTGAAGGTAAAATTGTAATGGAAAAGCCTTCAGTGAATGGGGTCGTCCATTCTTGTACTTTGTTTTTACTTTCTAATACAAAAGATAACCAATATGTCTCAACAGGTCATCACTTTTTTAGTCTTCTTTCAGAGTTATGTGATCCCCTCCACCAAGAAAAGCATTTTATTGATTTCACTTTGAGCAGCCAACTGCAAATGTGGAGTCTCTTAGCTCAATCAACCAAACCTGAAGCATTTTTAAAGAATTAACCCTGAATGATTTCAAAGTATGCTTCTTAAACCTTACCTTTATTAATTGAGGAAAGTCTATATGTTGTTTCATAGGCATAACTTATCAGAATTATATATGGATGTTTTTATTAACACAGATATACAATAATGACTGTTTGCTATCTTTTGAGTTCCCAATAATTGTGTCATATTCTTTTGGCATTTTCTTCCTTGGTACTACTCATTTCTCCATCTTTAATTGAGATAGGTCAGTTTTCTTTTGGGATTGGCTTCTGCTGAAGTCTGGAAAAGGGATCACATTGCTTGATTAAAAGATAGACTAAAGAGACTTATGGAGATTTGGATTGGGGCTATTCATATAGGTGAACAAACTCCTTTCTGCTGAATTAAAGCTGGGAGGATGGGGAGCTAGAATTACTACAGCCATCTCACTTCCATTAATTTATTTACTCAACAAATATTTATACACCACCTATCATGCACCTAGCATAGGCACTTGGAATATAGAAATGAATGAGACAGATAAAAATTCTGGACAATTAGATGTAAAAATCAGCCTGAGAATAATTAACATGGTTAGCCCACATGAAGTTTAACTGAGAAATTAGAGGATTGGAGTTTTGTCAACATTGTGTCCCAGAATCAGTCAACCCTGAATGAAGTTGTTCATAGTGACATCAAAAATTAAATTTACAAGCTAATACATTTTCTTCTTAATCTAGTATTGGTTAAATCTTTTGTCAGTGTAGTCAAAGGCAGCCCAGTTAATACTCAGACTTACACTGATTTATACTATAAAAATTAGTTGAGTATTTAACATGACTTGCACAGTCTGTCTTGCTATTGTAAATTCTTATATCATCAGTGTTCTTCTTGCTATAACTGCCCTGCACTTTTAGTCCATTTTGATCCTAAGAATCCTATTGAAAACATACAGGAATTGTATCATAATTTCCATTTTATGTTTGATAAAATTGAATAGGCGGTATCAGAAAATATACATGTCAGTTGTGTTCCTAGTGCCTGGGACTTGGGATACATAATAAATCAGAAAAGAAAGAACTGTCAGATATAGATGTAGTCATTTCTGATTATCAGCACATCTAGTTTATGATGATCAAAGGTATAATTCATAATTTACCATCAATAAGATGTATTTGTCTTAATTATTACTTGCCATATGGACTCTGTAAGATTTACATGTTCTTTTAATGCTGTTGTTTTACACACTAATCATATTACTTAAGCAAAAGTATCATGTCCTAGCAAAGTAATTTTAAACTGAAAATACAATTGTATAATAACATTTTACTATTTTGCTAAACAACACTATCCTCTTCACTTTTCATTAAAGCTATTTGTTTTTAGGTATGATGTCATATTTGCTTCCAACATGGAAAACAAGTATGTTCAAACTGCACATTAAAATATTGTTTATTTTGTTGTATTATACAATTAACATAATGTGTTAAAATACTTTTTGACTTATTACAGAAAATGAGAAAATATAGAAAAGTATGAAGTAGATAAAAATCACCCCAAATGTTACAGTCCAGTGATATTTTTGTGCATTTCCTCACAAGAAGTATTTAAATAAATAGACAGACATAATAGATATTTTTAAATTCCTAATTTCTTACCTAAAATATTAGATGCTGATTTTCATCACCTAATCCTATGTTTTCAGCACCTTTTCTCTTTATTAAATCTTATTTCATCATAATAAATTTTATTTCATCATCATATCATACTAACTTATAGACAGCATAATTTATTCAAATATTCAACGCGCAATGAATGTTGTTACTATATGTGCACTTCAGTGTTGATCAGTTAATGCCAATTTGATGGTGAGATGTGGTGCTTATTTTTCCATTCTTGTGATACTTCACTTAGTAGAATAGGTTCCAGCTCTATCCAGGATAATACACGAGGTGCTGTATCACCATTATTTTTTGTGGCTGAGTGGAACTCCATGATATACATATACCACAAACAGCCTTTTATGATAAGAACGCTTAACAAAATAGGCATAGATGGGACTCACCTAAAAATGATACAGCCCGTATATGACAAACCCACAGCCAACATCATACTGAATGGGGAAAAATTGAAAGCGTTCCCACTTAGAACTGGAACCAGAAGAGATTGCCTTCTATCATCGCTTCTGTTCAACCATAGTGCTAGAAGTCCTAGCCAGAGTAATCAGACAAGAGAAGGAAATCAAGGGCATCCAAAAGGGGGCAGGAGAGGTCAAACTATTCACTCTTTGCTGACTATATGGTCTTATATCTAGAAAACCCCAAAGATTCTGCCATGAGACTGGAATTGATAAACAAATTCAGCAGTCTCAGGGTTACAAAATCAATGCACAGAAATCAGTAGCGTTCTTATATGGCAAAAACAAACTGAGAACCAACTCAAAGACTCAATACCCTTCACGATAGCAACAAAGAAAATAAAATACCTAGGAATATATTTAAGAAGGTAAAAGACCTTTACAGGGGGAACTATGAAACACTATAGCTATGTCTTAGCTAATATCTAGTACAATATATACATTACTTTTTTTTGAATATTTTACATCTGTTCTTGTCTGTTTATATTTACAGGTAAACTTTAGCATCATGTTTTAAAGGTTCCACAAAAATTCACTTAGTATGTTTATTGGGATTTCTTTAATTCTGTATGTTCTCTCCTTCCTATTTTCTTTTCTTCGTGGTGGTTTTTTTTTTTTTTTTTTTGAGAGTCTCACTCTGTTGCCTGGGCTAGAGTGCCGTGGCGTCAGCCTAGCTCACAGCAACCTCAAACTCCTGGGCTCAAGTGATCCTCCTGCTTCAGCCTCCCAAGTAGCTGGGACTATAGGCACGCGCCACCATGCCTGGCTAATTTTTTCTCTCTATATATATTTTTAGCTGTCCATATAATTTCTTTCTATTTTTAGTAGAGATGGGGTCTCGCTCTTGCTCAGGCTGATTGTTGAACTCCTTAGCTCAAACAATCCTCCCGCCTCGGCCTCCCAGAGTGCTAGGATTACAGGTGTGAGCCACCATGCCAGGCCTTTCTTTTCTTCTTGACCTAAGAACTAGTTGCTCATATTCTTGAATGTGTAGTATATAATGTTTTTTTTTCATTTGCTGTTTTTTATTTGGTTTATTTTACTAAGAATTTTGAAAGACAATAATAATGAATTTGATAAAATTTTCCCTACACATTGGTTTGCTAACCTAGAAACTAAATTACTTTTTATTATCAATACAATAAATACTGTAAATGTGACTGGGTTACATAAATTTTGCTCCTGTAAATTATGTGAATTAACTTGTAAACTACTCATTACTTATTAGCCTATAAACTTTAAAATGTTTTTAAATTAATATTTTGCTAATTTTATAATGAACTCAGTTTTAATATATCTTACTTTTGAGAATGGTTTAATTTTTCAAAATAATATATAATATAAAGGTTAGAAAAAGGCATTGCAATAGAGCGCTGGTGTATTTAAAAATACACTGAGTGTTAAAAAGGATGCATTCTGTCCTGATTTTTATTATTGGCCATTCTTGTATTGTGGCTGATGTTGTGATGGGAGAGGGAATTTAGAATCTGCTATTACCAGAAATTTCACTTGTTCTTTGTTATACCCCTGTTTTCAGTTCACACTATAGTCAAGAAAAAAAGCAGTGATAGCACCAACTATCAAAAGAAATTCATTCCTTTTATGGAAATGCCTTGCTCTGTTCTTAGTATGTCATTTTATTTTGTAATTTTTATGTGAGTAATACCAGTAATATTTGGATACTGTTCAGCATTCCCTACAATTTCAGTATAATTCAGTGCAACATCTTTATATGCAGTAATATTTGATGAGGTTTGATGATTTAGTATTTCTAATTTTACTGTCAGATGGAAAAGTTTGCCAGTGTAAGGCTTCTAATTTATTAATGATGTGTTTCAAAAGATATTGTCTTTGTTGTATATTACTTTGAGATATTTTTATGTATAGTTGTGTGTGTGAATCCTTTACCCTAGGCATTGCCTTTATTTATTACAATGCCTATTCTCTTCTTCCTAACCAGCAGCCCTCTTTCTTGTTTATTTTAGATCTCTCTGAGTCAAATACCCTAGTAGTTTCAAGCGGCAATACCACAAAAAGTAGTGTGTAGAATTCAAAAGTAAATTAAACTGAAAGTTTATAAGTCAAATCCCCACCCAGATACATTCCTCACAACTGTTTTGTTTTCCTCTTTTTCCCTTTTGTCTGCATCCTCTGAATTTAAAAGAGACTGTACATGTGTCCATTTGTGACTCCAAATGTTGAAACTTTAGGTAGCTATAATAGCGAAAGTTCACTCAGTGGTATTATATTTGTAATAGAGAGAATACTGAACTGAGAATCAGGAAATTGGATTTCTAGCCTCCTCTGATGGGTTGAGCTAAAAGGATCTGTGTTTTCTTTTCTACCTCTTGTGCTGAAAAGGCAGTTAGAGCTGGGAGAATACTGTTGAGATTAATACTATGATTGAATATGACAATTATATACAAGTTGAAGACAAAGAGCTTTTCTAAAGAGGAGAAAACTGTAGAGTCAGGCTTCATCATGAGAAACATAATTGGAGCCCCAGAGATTTCCTATGTGGACAGAAAACAGTTAAATAATACACTTACTATAATATAAACCTCTTCCATCTTCTGGATTGATTTTAGCAAAAGCCAACTATTTAAAGGACTAAAGCCTTAAGATAGTTCTCTTTGTTAAAATCCTAGCTTTATATATGCCTCTGTTGTCATTACATAGTTTAATATGATGGAAAGATTTATATTAATTATTTACTGAAAATTCAATAACTGAAGCAATGGCGTAAGAGTGGGGAATACAGAACTAAAGAAAACAGGGGAAAAGGTATATTGCTGGTCTCATAGAATGTAAATTTTAGCAGATTCCAAGTACTATATATTAAGGTTGCCAGGGTCAAAAATACAAGGACTCTGCATATTGAAAATTCAATAGAATAATGGATATAACCTTGAATATTCACCTCACAATAGATATACAAATGGCCAATCAATACGTGAAAACAAGCTTATCTTCATTCCTCATCATGGATATACATATTAAATAGTGATGCTACTCCACGCCCACTAGACTGCCTAAAATGAAAAAAATGGCTGGGGGAACCCACTGGTGTTTGAAGGGGATTAGAAAGCACTAACTTTTACATTGCTAATGAGAGTGGAAATGGCTACAACCACATTGTTAAGCTGTTTGGCAATACCTATCAAAGGTAAACATACATACACTCTAAGAACCAGGAATTCTACTATCAGGCATATAGATGACATAAATGCATGGATATGGTCAACAGAAAGCATGCATCACACCGTTCCTATCAGCAATATTCATTACTGACACAAACTGGAAACTAGCAAAATATCTATAAGCAATAGAATGGAAAAAGATAAATTGTGTTACCACAATGGAATGAATCTTACAAACATAGAATTGAATGCAAGAAGCCAAGCACAAAAGAGTACATACTATGTGTTCAATTATTTAATAAAGAAAACCAGGCAAAGCAAATCTATGTTGTCATAAGCCAGAATAGTAGTTATCCTTAGGAGTAGGGGGGATTTCTTAAGTATTGGTAATCTTAGGGTTTTTTTATTCGTGCACTGGCTACAGAGGCCTTTGCAGTTTGTGAGAGTTTGTTGAGTCACATACTTATGAAACATTTACTTTTCTATATGTATATTATAGTTCAATTAAAAAAGAAAAAATAAAGCTGCTTCTTGACTATACCCTACTGAATTAAACACATTCAGTTAACTGATTACAATCACTTTTTGCTTCACTAAATAGTGATTGTAAAATTCAAGAGTCAGGAGTGAGCTTATAACAGACTTAGAGGTCCCATATTGTTTCATGAAAATGAATAATCACGCTTTAAACTTAATAATGGGAATCTAGAGTGCTTGAAAACTTTTCCGTCTAAATATTAAAGATGTAAAAAAATTAGTAGTAATAATGAAAAGGAAGTTACAATTCTATATCCTTTTAGTGGAGGTACTAAAAATAATACTCTATTTTATTAATATATTAATTCTATGAAAATAAATAATGCAAATATACATGCATACCTTTGGATTCTTTGGTAGAAAAATCTTTTATATACAGGCTTTGATATACATAGACCTGGTTCTAATCTGGCTTTGCCACCAGATAGTGATATAGTCCTTGGCAAGTTATTATATGTAATCTGAAATTTCCTTTCCTGTAACTCTAAATTAGAGTGACTAGATCATGAGAAAGACATGACAAATAATGTGTCAGATCTGTGAGGGCTGTACTGTACTCCTTTGCTTTTGCATCTCTGAGACTAGCTTATTGTTTGGTAAATAGTAGCCTAAATAAATTAATATTTGGGAAATAAGTAAAAGACATTGGTACATAGGTGCTCAATAAGTGATTTATTTTATTACATATTTATACTTAATATATATAACATTTTAGAATTCATATATTGTAGTTAATCCTCACTGACAACTCTCTGAAGACTGTTTTATCACTTCCAGATGACTAATAGAGACTATCCAGTTACTCAAAAATAGAGTTAGTACTTGAACTAAAGATGTTTCATAGCAAGTTTATTGCTTTTGTGACTATACAGTTGTGAAATAGATGGTTTGTATAGACATGGAAAGAAACACAGTTTGTGGACTTTCAGGGCTACAAATGGCCTTCATTATTATTTATTCAAGTCTCTGACTCAGTTAAGAATCTTTGTCAAACACATCTTGAATACGTTCAGTAATAGGGAGTCTCCCTCCACCAGTGAGAATTTACTTCATAAACCAACATCTATAATAGTTAAATATTCCTTATACTGATTTAAAAACTGCCTCCAAAATAAATTATATTCTCTAGACCAACAAATAGTAACTCATATTCACTTCTATATGGCAATCCTTCAAAAATTTAAATATAGCTAAATCTTCATGTGGTAGAATTTCTGGATTCTTCATTATATTCTCTGTATAACTTTGGTTTCTGCATTTCTTAGAAAAGTGGTCGCCAGTGAGCAAATGATTACCAAAGGAAATAATAAGAATACTAAACAAACCATGATCTGATCATAATCTTGTTTTTGATTCAGCTTAAAATTTTGTTGACATTTTTAGTAGCCACATAACAATATAGATCTAAATGATCTGAGTAACAGAATTTGTCTTTTTCAAATACTGTTGACAGTCACCTCACATAGATTCTGCAAGAATTACAGATTTCAAAATATTCTTTAAGGAAAAAAGTGACAATTCTCAAATTCATACTTTCTGTGAAGGTCATATTTGGTTCACTAAACAAGTATTTACTGACTGCCTGTTAAATGTCCATGCTTTTCTATTGCCAGGGATACAGCAGAGACTAAAACAAAGGTCCCTGTCCTCAAAGAACTTATGTTCTGGTGCAGAAAAGCATCAAGAAAACAAAAGTGGTGAACAGCCATAACCTACTTTTCTAGACATTTTTGTGTACATTTTTATGAATAGGTTTAGTGTTCCAAACCCCAATTAACCGCTATTATAGTTAATAAGAGAATGCTCTGATATTTAACTAAGATTATTAAGAATCATGCCTTCAGTGAGCAGAGTCCAATGAGTTAATGGGTTTCTATTGTTCCTAGTCAAATGAACTTTTTATGTAATTTCATTATTCTTTGAGAAGAGCTTTAATTAAAATCCTGATTTGCAAACCCTCCATGTAATGTTGATTCTGGAGTGGGTGGAAATGCTTTCTAAAATCCACTCGTTAAAGTAAAATGGAAAATTACTTCAATGATTCTGTTGAATTAAGTCAAAAAAGGAGGATAGATATTTAATGTTTTTAATGAGAATAAGGACAGGCACTATACCTCCAAGCATCATCATTTGAATTTGCAACCAGCAAAGCTATTAAATGTTAATTTAGTAAAAATTTATAATTCTGGCTATTGCTCTAGTTCGAGTGTAACTTCTCCTAAGTGGAAAATGTGAAATAAGTACATGATGGGGATGATGGTGGTGAGGAAATCATATTTCAAATTTATGATTTATAAATTAAATCATATTAATTTAGACCAAAACATCAGACAGAAGAGGAGGCTTATACAAAGGTAGAGACGTGTAAATATTCCTTACTTTGAAGAAATAGTTAAATCACACATGAGGTAATTATTTGATTCCTAAATTAAGTAGATTTCAAGAGTTAATAAGGATTAGCTCACTCTATTACTGATTTTAACCACCACTATATTTTAAAAAATATAACATATCTTTTTAAATGAAGTAATATATCAAATGTAACTTTCTAACTGCATGAAATGCTTAAAACGCACAAGTATTAGACTCTCAATGTGTTACAGTTCCATTTGCTGCTTAAGCATAATTATTATTTTTTTTTGTGAACATGAAGTTTGGTCATCCTTCAGACTTTTTTATCTGATCATAGAAACATGCATACTATTTTTATTTTGGTTGTAAATCAAGTAGCATATTCATTAATACCTTCAGAGTATATTCACATCAGATGTATATTTTTAAGTCCTCCCTAAATTTACTTGGGCATCTCTTTCCAATCAAGTATGCTCAAGTTGATATCACTGCTAATGATTACATATTAGTCTGCTTGGCTGCCATAATCAAATAGTATGGGCTGAGTGACCAAAACAACAGAAATTTATTGTCCTGCAGTTCTGGAGGCTGGAAGTCTCATTTCAAGGTGTGGGCAGATTCCATTTTGGGGGAGATCTCTATTCCTACCTTGTAGGTCTAGTCTCGCTATGTGCTCACATGGCTTTTCCTCTGGACAGGTGTGGAGACAGAGATCTCTGGTGTCTCTTCTTCTTATAACAGCAGTCCTATCAGATTAGGGCCCGACCTATGGCCTCTTTTAGCTTCCTTAAAGGCCCTTTCTCCAAATATAGTCACATTAGGGGTTAGGGCTTCAACATATGAATGGGGAGGGGGGTGGAAATTTGGTCCATATCAGATAGTTCAAATAATATTTTCCCTTTTTTTAAATAAACTTTTTATTTTAAAAGAGCTTTACGTTTGTAGAAAAATTGTAAAGATACTATAGAGCGTTCCCGTATGTTACATACTTGGTTTCTCCTACTATTAACTTCTTAAATTAGTACAATACACTTGTTAGAATTAATGAATAAATTGTCATACATAATTATTAATTAAAATCCATGCTCTACTCAGATTTGTTTAGCTTTTACCTCATGTCTTTTCTTTCTTTCTTTTTCTTTTTCTTTTTTTTTTTTGGTCCCAGGATCCCATTCAGAATATCAAATTACATTTAGTAGTCACATCACCTATTAGGCTTCTCTTGGCTGTGACAACTTCTCAGTCTTTCCTTATTTTTTATGATCTTTACACTTTTCAGGAGCTTTGATTAGGTATTTCATGAAATCAGTTGGAATTTGTCTCATGTTTATCTCATTATTGGAATAGGGTTGTGCACTTTGGGGAGGATAACTACAGACATAAAGTACTATTTCTATCATGTCATATCAAGGGTACATGTTATCAACATGACTTATCCCTGTTGGTGTTATTTCTGATCATCTAGCTGAGGTAATGCTTGTCATGTTTCTCCACTGTGAAGTTATTCTTTGTGTCCACTTGCCATATTGTATTCTCTGAAAGGAAGTAACTATGCTCTGCTCACATTTAAGAAATGGGAGTTATACTCCACCTTCTTGAAGGAAGAGTATCCAAATTATCTGAAATTCTTCTGTACTGATCATTTGTTTCTTCTATGCTTATTTATTTAATAGTTTGTTTGTATCAGTATGTACTCATAGGTAATTATTTTATTCTTTGGGTTTTAATGCAATACTACCTTATTTTGCTGTACACATTGTTCTAGCTGTGGGCAGTGGGAGCTCTTTCACTTGGGTCCGTGTGTCTCTTTGACATACACCCATTATTGTGGGTGTTTTTTAATTTTTAGTTGTTGATGAATTTCTTACTCCCTGGCACTAAGTGATGTTCCAGGCTCATCTTGTATATTTCCTCCTCCAGCCCTAGAATCAGCCATTTTTCCAAAGTTCTCTGGTTCCTTTTATTGGAGAGTGCTATTAGAAACCAAGATTTGGGGGTTAGGTGTGCTAATTGCTACTGGGATATTGTTGCTTCTAGGCCCTTTAAGTTGGCAGAGAAAAGAGATATGTGTGTGTGTGTGTGTGTGTGTATAAAATACTGTGTGTATACCTCTAAATAACTACATATGTATATTAATTTATATTTAACTAAAGTTCATACTTAGGTATGGAACATATGGATCTTTCTAGCTTCCTCCCCTTACTTATCTATAACCTCCCACTTCAATGGTGAAAAATCTCATTCCCCCCTGTCTGCCCTTCATTTACTTAATTATTAAATACCAGCAGACACATACATAGAGGTATCAGAATTGTTAAACCATACCTCTCTGGAAAACTACTTTATCAAATAAAGTACAGTGTTCATGTCCAGTTCATTTTGCCTTTGTTTTATAGATTATACTGATACCCAGTTACTGAATTTAGCAGGTTTTTCCCCTACTCCCTGCTATAACCTCGTCTCATACTTTTATAATACAGTTAAATTTGTTTCATCATATGCTGCACAGTCTATGGTGGGATTCTCCAAACTTGTATGTGACTTGTGAAAAATTTTGTATACATTCAAGTTCAGTCTTTATATTACATTTCAGAGTGTTTATTTGCCAAATTCTGATTTTAAGAAGAGTAAATAACAGTGATCTGTGTGTACCTAATTATCTACATAAATGTTACTTAATATATTGAGGGTGGGCCAGATAGATTAAAAAAAATAGAAATTCCAAATTGATAAGTAAAATGTCAAAATGTCAAAGAACAGCAAAGAAAAAGTAATGAGAATAAAAGCTAAACACTGTACAATTAGCCAAATGGAAACTGTATAGGAAAATTAATAATTTAAGATGCAAAGAATTAGAGAGAATACGTGTTAAACTGTGAGTTCTGCTTTTTTGCTGCTCTCCTTCCCTTTTCCTGTCAGTTTGTCTATTTGTTCTGCCCTACAGGATTTTCATCTGGAAGTATTTGAGTTTTAACTTTCAGATTCAAAAGAAGCCATTATCTTAAATGTTTAGCTTCCAAAAACTAGCCAGAATTTGCTTAGATCTTCAAAAATTTGGTTTAAATTTCTGAAAATTTCAATCTTTACCTCATTATGTGGTGTCACTGAGAATTACATTAATTTATGTTTGCAATGAATAAACTAAAATGTTACTGTATTATGACTAATCAAACTAATCTGTAAGAATGTCATATTATAATGCAACATAAAATGCCTCTGTATTGTAGGTTACTTCTTAAACTCTGTGATTTAAAAGTAAAAAGATATGCAGAAGAATGCACATCATTTTCTTATATTATTTACTGGTGAGTGGTAAAAGTCAGTGTGGTACAAATGACGTTTATTTTTGGTCTCTATAGTTACATGGATCCATCCCATATCACAGACTAGATCTAATCCAGAATAATTATTTTCTACTTTATGATTTTTTCTCTCAAAGACTCCAGGCAAAAAGTTAGTGAATTCTTATGAACTTGATATCTCTACTGGTACAGTAACTTAATTTAAATTTCATATTGAAAGGGAGGAAATGAGAGCTTTGTTTATAAAAACCAAAGAAAGAAAGATTGTCTTTAGAATTCTTCAATACGAAGCTTGGTATCTAATCACCTCTTTCCCAGAAATATTTCATAGTTCACTCTGCCAGTCCTTTCCTCTCCATAGATTCCAAGATCCAGTTCACATCCTATTTCCTGTGTAAAACTTTTCCTGAATGGAACACCTGAAGATAATCTTTTCCTTTTCATCTTCCACATCAGTAATTTCTATGCTGCCTGTATTGCCTTTTTGACATGTAGGTGAGTCATGTCATGGTTAAGAGCATGAGTCATTGATCTGACGAGTCCGGGTTCATGTGCTAGCTCTACATTTATTCACTCTGTACACCTGCGCAGGTTTTTGATGTTCCAGACTTCCCTCAGTTGATCATCCATGAGGCATGAAATGTATATATACCTTTTCAGGTTATTATAAAATTATTAATATATATCTAGTACATAGTCTCTTTTTAAAAGATGGTAGTGTTTTTTTTTTTTTATCATCGTCATTCTCAACATTCTCAACATCATTTCTCTAACTATATTTTAGGTCCAAGAGGAAGAAGAAAAGTTCTTATAATATTTATTTTTTAACCTTCACATTGCCAGTACCTTGTCTTGCTCATAGTAGGTACACAAAAATAATTGCAGATTGATAGCTATGTGACATTGGTTAAAAAAGAAAGGAGGAAAAAGAAAAGTCAAAGGGTAAGGTAACTTTATATTGACAGGCGTAGTGCTAAAATGAATATCCTGAAGTTAAAACTCAGCTTGTATATTAAATCAGCAGAATAAATGTTAAAGTTTTAGACAAAGATTCTTCAGTGTATGCTCAAATAAGCTGTGATTCTGTTACTGAGTAAAAGAATATTCTTTAAAGAAACACAGAGCCAATAAAGAAATGATCTGTAATGTTATGGATGTATAAAAGGGGAGAAATATACAAAGTAATGAGATAATATTCTACAATAGTGTAGGCACTATGGTCAGGTCTGGGAATAAAATGATTACTGATCATCCTAAAGCAGCTCAAGATCAAGAGGACAGATAAATAAGCAATAAATTATGAGAGGGTGATACGCCCTACATACGTGTTTATTCAGGATGGTAAAGAAGCATGGAGGAAGGACACGCTAGGAAGTGAGGGGAAGGAGATTGGGAAGTACTTAGAAAAGGATAATATATTTTAGCTGAATCCTGAAGACCGACAAACAGATTGAGAGACTGCTGTGATTGTCTAATAGAAACTTCTTGTAAGGAAGGCTAAAAGTCAAAATTAGAAAAAAAGCACAAACCAGAAAAATAATACATCAAAACCCTGTGATAGTTCAGCCAGAGTTAATCCAAGTTTGGATGTAGTGGAATTAATGATTAGATTCCATCCTATGACCAATCTGACCAACCTTTTTCTCAAGATGAAGCAGTGTTATTTTTCCAGAAGGAAGACATGACCAAGTAGGGAAATAACAGACAGCTAAATCTTGAGAAAGCGGGTCCTCATATCCGCATTATTCTCCTAGCCCAGTCCCTCCAGATTGGACCAACAAAATGAGTCCATTCCTAGGCAGATTCCTGTACCCCCTGCTTCTGTCCTAGAAATTCCAGCCTCTCACAGGACCCAGAATCATCCCCATTTATTATTTAAACTGGAGGGAACAACTGCCACCAGGTGGCACCAAATTGCAGGCAGGCCTCGGATTTGGAGCTCAAAGGCTGTCAGATTCCCTGACCCAGGTTACCCAAGTCATTTTATTAACATCACGACGACGTGACCCAGCATTTTACAAGATTGAATTTTCAGATCCAACATATCACATTGTGGTAGGGCTTTTACTACATTTTCAAATAAGAGAAGAAAACTAAAGCCTAGTGAAGGAAGACAAATGCAAGATAATTGGGATCTGCTGGGCCACCAATGGATGCATTGGTTCAGTTGCTGGGGAGAGGAGAAGATTGGGTTCTTAGGAGTAGGAAGGATGGAATCCTGGCCTTCAGCAGTTTAAGATTTATGACAGGTATTCACAAAGTTTCGAGAAGCAGAAAAGGGGCAAGGAAGGCTAAGTGAAAGGAAAGCCATCCTACTGGTTTATTTCTTAGGCAATGCTTCAAGATGGAAATAGTGGTGGCATCATCAATAGGAAAAACAGGAGCTTTGGATGTTCTTGTTTTTGTTGCCCATTTTCAGGAATAGAGTGGTTAATTTTTTAATGCATAAAATCATTTCTACTTGGTCTTGTCTCAGAGAGTGACACTTGCTTCATTCCTGCCTTCTGGTAATGGTTAGAAAAATGTAATGTTGGCAGCTGGAGCCCCCAAATCTTGATCCAGAATAATTTAAAATGCCTAATTTTCTTTTTACCCAAATCCCTATGTCTCTGTCTTGCTAGTGTAGCGTTGAATGTGAGCTCTGCCTGGTGATGCAGCTTTTCCATTGTCTCGTGAGCAGGCACTTTCTGTCCTCTGACCATTGGCTGCTGTTATTGCCTCTTGATATGGAATTGCTCATGCCTGTGAAACTTGCCTCCTAGGGAAACTTTGTCCCTAGTCGCCATAATTGTTCCTGCTGTAGAATTACTTCCAGAAGATTGCTAAATTGAAGGAACTCTTAATCTGCCCAAAGTCATCTTGCTGGGGGACTAGTGATGAACAATACCTTTATCATGCTTGTCTCAAGACACTGCATTTTCCTAGCTCTGGTTGAGTTGGACTTTGTGGAACATTCCAGTTCATATCATTATGTAGTAGTAGAATCTGCCTCTCATGTCGTGTTCACTAGGGGAGTTCTTTAAAAATAATCTCACCCCCCAGAGTTTTAAATTCAATAGATCTGAGCTAGAACAGGATCTTTAATTATTTTTTAAAGTACCCTAAGTATGTGAGTACATGCAGTGTTGAAAACCACGTTCCTGCTTCTTTAGGAAGGATCCAGTGATTCTTCTTTATATTTTAACCTACTTCTTAGTTTGATTTTTTTTTTTATTACTTCACACATGCAGGGCTATTATTTGCTGGAATTGAGTGCCTGGCTTGTTGTACTATTTTTGCTTACTCTGCACTGTAATTGCTTGTTTTATGTTTTGTTTTCAACATACTTTTTAGATTTTTTTCTAGGGGATCTCCCTTAATGAGAAATATAGGCCTGCCAAATATATCTACTATTCAAAAAAATCTCGTTCTTCTTTCTTACCCTGAGTTGGATAATCCCACCTGCTGGCTATTTTTCCATCAAACTAACATCTACCTCACGCCTGAGCTCCATTTACTATAGTTTTTCCTTTGTTTTTTGTGGTATGGTTAATATATGAGCTACCACAATTGCTTTTGGTAAACTACAAAAATGAGATGTCCAGCGTGCATCCTGCTTCCCTGTTATGGACTTGTGTGTCCTTATATGGCACTGTGTCTATTGAAAGCAGGGAGCAACTTGTTTTTAATTTGCACAATTTTGCCCTTGGGGTAGCAATGGCCCTACTTAAAGTTTTCCCTACCTTTTATTCTATATTGGATCCTAAGTTAATATAACTTTCAGCCAGGTGTGCCCAGGGCACAAGTGATACCAGGACCCCCACCACTAGTAAAGGAATCACCTTAGAATTAACTCAGTGTTTCTTATAGTGTTTTGCAGTGGTCTTTCTGGTCTTCTTTAAGATCCTCTACAAGTTTTCTTGGCCTCCTATAAACTTTATTTAACAAATTATTGAATTGAATTAAGTTTTAAACACAAATATCCAAAGTAAAGTTTTTCCTCTAACCCATGAATGGAAACATGGGGAATAACAATCATTGATTATAGGCAAACTAAATTAGGCATGTTTCTCTCTCTATATCTGAGGTATTGTGAATTAAATTTTGGTACTCACACATGCCATATTATAAATCAGAGATCTCAGGCTGTATTCTGTTCATGACGTTCAGGCATATTGATGACTTCTAGAATACAGTATATATGAAAAGAAACAATTTTTCGTATTTGCCAAAGCTGTGAATTTCAAGGCAAGAGATGTCAGTGAGATCAAAGATTCATCAATTGAGATTCACAAACAGGAAATTTGAACAACATGGAAGTGCACTCTAATAGCTTATACAGCTGCTTCATTATATGCCGAGGAAGTTCCTTCTTAAGTTCCTTCTGTATTTTATTCCCAATGTGATGTACTCCATTTCTTAGGAGGAACCCTATTAATAATAGTAGATAGGAATCCAAGGAGGTAAAAAGGTGTAGTAGACTATAGAATATAAATAGGTTAGGTATGGCCCTTTTTTGCTTATTAAATAATGATTGATTACCTACCATGTATCAGACACTGCTCTGTGGTAGGAACAAAAGCGGGAACAAGATTGACATGAAGCTTACATTGCAAGGAGAAGAGATAGCGACAATAAAACAATAAATAGAGTCATTTCATTTGACAATAAGTGACATAAAGAAAATAGAACAAATTCACATGTCCAAGAGTTTGTGGAGTACAAAAGCTTCTTTGGAACAGATGATGAGGGAAGGACTCTGTGAAAAGGAAACATTTTAACTCATGTAAAATCATACAATGGATGATGACATTTAAAGAGTCATTTTAATATGACAATGGGTGGGAAGAGAAGTCAGGCAAAGAAAGTAAGGCCATGAGGTTCAAACTTTGTTGCATGAAGCAAGACAATGTAGGTTAGTTTGGGTATGCTGAGAGGTGAAGTGTGAGAGATGAATTTGCAGAATTAGTCAGGGTTAAACCATACAAAGCCATGGTAAGTAGTTTGGATTTCTTTCAAAGTAGAGTTATGTAACAGATAACATTGGTCCCCAAATTCCTTGAGATCTGAATGACCATTTTTGTGCGTATTTCAGCTTTTGTGTGCATTTCTTCCATGAATCTTTTTTGGAGGAATGTTCTCAAGCTGTCGAAGCTGCCTTGTCTACACTGCAGAGAAATACCTGAAAACTCATGTCCATAATCCTCCACTCAATAATTAGATAATTAATAGGTTCAGCTTCTGCTTGGGAAAGCACTGAGGCTTAATCTTCTCTCCAGAGTTCCTCTGTGGATTTGGGCTGAAGCTACGCTCTGTGGGACTTGATCTGTGATCACAACCCTTGCTTGGATTTCTCCCTTTCTCTGTCCTGCTTTCTCAGTCCACCTCTCCCCCAGCTCCTTGTCAGTTTCCCTGGGAATAATTCCTTATGAAATCAGTTGCATACCAAACCTCAGCTCACATTTGCATCTGGGAAACTCAACTTCCAAGTTGAAAGACTTTAGAGGAATCTAAAGAGAAGGACAAAATCTGACTAATGTTTTAAAAATATCACTGTGGCAGCTGTGTGAAGGATGGATAGTGGGGGCTGGGGGAGAGCAAGAAATAAGGGGTGAAAGTAAGCAGGCTATTTCAGTAAGTCTCAACTAGATAGCAAGCTATAAATTGCCTAAAGTAAATTTTTTTTTAAAAAGAGATATTGTGCGCCTTGAAGGAGTTGTCATAAATGATGCAATTAGGTGGAAAAAGAAGATAATACATTTATTTCTTTGTGTCAATCTAGAAACCATGAAATAAATTGTGCTTCACTGCTGTTTAATTGGTAGGTTGGCAGTATTCAAACTTATGCTTTAGAAATAAGTTTATACATCAGAGGGTGTGTAAAGATTTTGTAGGGAGGAAGTAAGTAATCAAGAATGTTTGCAGAACACTGGTTTTGACACCAACCAGCTTTATATTCTCTATTAACATGCACTCTATTCTTGGCAATTTGTTGGGTTTTGGGGTCTGAAATGTCAGTTCTTGGTGCACTCACGGCTGAAGAATGACCAGATGCACCAAAGTACGGCAAGCACGAAAATGAGGTTTATTGAGGAGAAAAAGATAGGATTATAGAACAAGAGCAAGATATAGGTATAGAGAGCGAGATACATATACCACAGATGACGACCTGACCCATTGTAGCAAAAGAGGAAGAACAAAAATAAGAAGGCTTGGTTATGGTCTCAGTCTTGTTTTATAGTGTCCACATTGGGACCTCCCTCGTGGCTCAGATGTCACCATGAAAACACTTTGATTGGACAGTTGGGAGTTATATGACCTGAGTCTTACTGTTCATGTAGATTTTCCATGAGCCTCTCTGAAAGCCTATTTTTCTAGGTCACTTTCCAGACTCTATTGTACCTATGTGGCTTGGCCCTTGGCTAGAGAGACCTCTGCATTCTTTTGCAGTTGGCGGGCTATGCTCTGATTGGGAGATTCATAGGTTGTTCCCTCCTCCCCGGGTATGGCAGTCACTCGGGACAGGATTGAGGTGAGGTGGCACCAGTATGGGGGCCCACTTTTATCCCTAGAAGACCTGGAATCCCTTGTTATCTACCTAACAATCTTGTGGAATGCTTTTCTTGTGTTTGTTTCTAGTAAAATTTCTTTCCCCTTTAATCCTTCATTTTGAGGAAGGAGATTAAATTATTTGGGTGCTTCTATAGGTTGGCTATTTTGAAGAATGAAGCTATTCAATTTCTTCTGAAGAATTACATAACTAGTTGTAGGGGCAAGTCTGATAATTCTCTATTATTTTCTGAGGGTAAGAAAATTAAAAGTGTTTCAGATGCCTTAAGTGTAATTTTCCATCTACCATAAATTTACTTCAGAGTGCTTTCCTCAAACAAGGTCAAGGCATTAGTGCTCATTAAGGACTATCTACATGCACAGCTTGAGAATTCATCAGAAAACCAATCAGTTGTCTGAACTCAGAGAAAGTCTATAAAAGGAAGTTGCATTGACTTTTCTTCCCTCATTCAGCAATCCACTGTCCCTCTTTACATCAGATATCACTGTTTTAAAATGTAGAATTTATTATTAATATATTCAGGTATGGTTAGGCCAACAGATCAAGAGATGACTGCTATTAAAAAGATTGTTACTCAGAATTTCCAAGAGGAGGGGCACATTGTACCATGCAAGGCCACACAGGGAAGCACAAAGTCCAGGCAGGAGTCAGCAGGAGCCAGAGGAAAATGTGGCAAGAGCCTTTACTGTGGTTTCCACTGGAAAGTCAAAGTGAGGCAGAGTAAGCAGGTTTCAAATTGGCTAGTTTGAATAATTTCATTATGCTCTGGGTATAGTGGCTACCTCTAGTTGTCTGAAACCTGGCCTTAGGTAAATTGGGATAGGGAGATAGTGGTCTGGCAAGTAAGAACTCTGTGAAGGAGATGGTTTGGGTGCATGGGCTTCAGATTGGTTTGCTGGCACGAGAAAGGCAAGGATGCTGCATTTGCCGGTGAGTCCATTACTACCTCTAGAAATCGGCCTGCTCTGAGAAGGACAGTCTCTCCTAGGTCAGAAAAGTCCTG
Organism: Eulemur rufifrons; assembly: GCF_041146395.1. NCBI lineage: Eukaryota > Metazoa > Chordata > Mammalia > Primates > Lemuridae > Eulemur > Eulemur rufifrons. The sequence continues at coordinate 28,486,584 of NC_091006.1, forward strand.
AGATATCAAAGCATTAGAGAATATAAAAAGTAAAAAACATGATTAACACAATCACAAAGGATGAAAGAATGAAGGCAGCCAAGACAGAAGAAAGGGAGGGAAAGAAAAGGGAGGGAATGAAGAAAGAGGAAAAGAAAAGAGGTAATTGAAGAGAAGGAAAGAGAAAAAAGGAAGGAAGAAGATTGAAGGAAACATAAAAATTATGTTCCTTGGACTAATTCTTAAGTTGGAGTGATTTTAATTTGGCATTCTAATAATAATTTTATGGGTTTTTTAAAAACTGCTTTTAGGCTTATGTGGATTGACTCATTTAACAGTGAAGGAAAATATCACTAGATCTGCGATAACTGAATGACTACATATTTCATACAAATAACTCTATATTGAAAACATATGGAATATATTTCAACTTAAGCTTTTGCATGATTTCTTTCTGTACATTGTGTATGACTGAATGATTTTTTCCTTAAATGAACAATGGAGATTTCTATAATAGTATTTGAGAAAGAGAACTTGACAGCCATTTTTTGTCTTCTCTTTTTTTGCAGGGAGCCAAGTCTGTGTACATTGGCTTGTATAAAGCATCATTTAATTATTTTAAATATCCAAATTTTTTTTTAAGTATACTTTGCTTTTGAGGTCACTTTGAGCTTTGACTCCTGATGAAACTACAAGTAGAACTTTTAACATACTTTACCTCACTTATTCCTAATCTGAAATCTCTAACCTTTCCCATGTACTTGAGAGAATGAATATGTAATGGACCATGTGTGACAATAGAATTTGTACCTATAATTCCTGCAGCAAACAGCCGAAGAAGCCAAACCATACTCTCTGCAGCATTCAGCACGTAACAGTCAGGACTTGGTCAGTGACCAAGCTTTCATTAGTTTTGTTCCTCCAGTACCAACCAAATAAGGCCAAGTATGCTTCCCAAATCAATCACATAGGATGTCCCCCATTTCCTTATGCCAGTTCCCAATCAGAGCACACCCTAATCCTTTTGTTTTTGTTCACCATAAAACTTTCCCATTCCCCTCCCTGACTCTGAGTCTCTGCCAAAGGCAAGTGATGGTGACTGACTCCCTTGGAGAGCAAGCTCTGAATAAATGGCATCTACTAGTTCTCATTTAGGTGGTCTTCACTGAATTCCATATACTTTTTCTCTTCCTTTCCCGAAACTGATTTCTTTTCCTCTCACTATTCTTCATAATTCTTGCTTATGATAAGGTAAGTGATGTTGCCTTTCTCTCATGCTAGGCATTTTTTAAAAAATGGGATGATATTATATCCAGGCAGGGAGGAGCACAGGTAAACATATGACCTGAGCCTTGTTTTCAAGGCTACTAGACTTTTTATAATTATTTGTTCTTACCCAACTTATGACATACTGTAACTTTTTACTCAATGATAAAACCGGGACCCCCAACCTTTTTTTAGTACCAACACACGTTTCCAGAACTTTTTTGAGGTAGTAGAGACAGTGGAGGATTGTGTAGCAAAAATTATGAACTCAAATTAGTTTCTCCTTTTATGAAAATATTTTACTCCAGGCAATTCATTTAACTGCTCTTTCAGTGTTTTAATCTGTTAATGTGACTAGTATTTCCCATTTGATACTGATAAAATTAAAAAACAATTCATATTAAGTGATTTGGAAACAAGTGATTCACAAATACCTCCTCCTTTAAAATTTTTAATTGTGGTAAAATTCACATAACATAAAATTCACCATTTTAATTATTTTTAAGTGTACAGTTTAGTAGTATTAAATACATTCACATTGTTGTACAGCCAACCTCCAGAACTCTTTCATCTCACAGAACTCAAACTGTATACCCACCAAGCAGCAACTCATATCCTCTCTCGGAATATTCGTAAATTAATACATGACCAATGATTTAAATTCAAAGAATGTCATTTTGACTATAGGTTCGGGTTTCATTCTGTAGAAAGAGGACGATTTGGATGGACACTGAACAACTTTACTGTAATCCATGAAGTGCCCGTATTCTGGCTTCATTTACAATTTATTCATTTTGACTCTCCACATCTATTCTTGTCCTGTTTATTCCTCTTCAGGCAAAATGATATTTCCAAAACCAAAATGAGAGCATGTGTCTCTCTGTTGAAATCCTTTGGTGGCTTCATGGTGTTCTGAGAATGAGACCAGAATCTTAAATATGCCTGATTAGAACTTGCAAACTCTGGGCCTACCTCATGTCTTCAGCTACACTTTATAATGTCCTCTATCATGGACTGATCCAGCCTTACTGATTTTTTGGTTCCTGGAGAGGGACTGTGCTCTTTTCATGGGTCTTTCTTTTGTATATATACGTACTGTGGAGATCTTTGCCAGTTTTCTTTTCTTAAAGTCATTTCCAGAAAGCCTGAGGGAATGGTTAGAGCATTTCGTGAAGTCCATTCAAGATCATCTTGTAAAAACAAAACTACATTATTCCGTATTACATTACCAGTTGCGTTCCAGAAAAGTGAATAAAACTTTCATGGAAGGAGGTGTTAATGGAGGAAAGAGAAACAATACAACCTGTTATGATGTTTACAACTACAAAATGGCAACAAGAATGAGAATAGCACCTATAATATGAAAGGACGTTACATATTTGAGCCAAGATCAAGAACTCACACTCTATTAGAATTGGAGCGGGCTGCAAGTCAGCAGTACTGTTCTAAAATGCTAGTGATATAGGTAGTCAGCTGGGGAGACTTTTTCTATGTACAACAGAATAATGAGCAATTCTTTTAAGTCTCTCTCTTGTTCAGAGACTTGACTTTTTCATGTTAGTAAGTATGCCTGAAGCCAAGCTTTTAAATGGCGAGTAATGTCATTTACTTTGTAATTCATTTTTCCTAAGTGTGAATTATATTCCATCAAACCAAACCAAACAATACTAAATAATTTTCAGAAAGTATAACACCCACAGACCAAAATTGAGGTTTACTATTACAGAAACTCCTGACTTAGAAGACTTAAGTTCCTTTGAATAGTGAAAGAGAGATAATGGGAGGAGGTATTAATACTATGCAAATGGTAAATTATATCTTTATACTCTGAAAAAGATCTGAAGCTTTAGCAACAGTCTTAAAATAGATTGGACATGTGAAAATCTGGTCATTGTTGTCAACTATTTTCATGTTATTTACTGTGATTTTCTCATAGAAAAGGTATCCACCCTGAAGATATTATGTGCTACTTGTCAGAATGATTTGAAGTCCTAGAAATACAGAGGCAGACCAAGAGAAAAGAGTTAGGAATATTTTCTTCAGTCAACTAACAGCTCCTTTCCCATTTATGTTAGCAGACTTGATTGCCAGTTACCATGGTGGTTAAACCATATCCAAAAATATGACAGATTCCTGGAAAGTAAAATCAACTCTTTTCTAATCAAACATAAAAAAAGGTGGAACTGGTAGACTTTTAAGGACTTTAAAGCTATAATTTATGTGTAAATCCACAGCAATCATTTTTTATTTTCACAGTGCATGTTGTTTATTTCTGGTTTTGTATTCAGTGTGTCATCAAGAAGGGCAAACAGGACTCAGAAACCTGTGAGCCTGCATTGACATGTGCATGACAGTGATCCCAACTGAGCAGCCATAGAAATTTCAAAAACAGGCAAAGCTTATCCATTGTGATAGCCAGTCAGAATAGTAGTTACCCTCGGGAGGAGGTATGAGAGAACGTTCTAGAGTGATGAAACGTCCTATATCTTGAACTAGGTGGTGTTTCACATTAAAAAATCATCAAACTAAGCAGTTAAAATTTGTACATTTTACTATATATAAAGTATATCTCAGTAAACTTACTCTACTGCCCTCCTTTGCTAGAAATCACTAATGACGTAATGTATGATTGCACCGTAATAGGGTCAGACAAACCAGGAGTTATCTTTACCAGCTAATACTTGGTAAGGGTGGTACTTGCTGGGTTAGCTTGGGCAAATCACTTAATCTCTTTAAGCCTCAATTTGCATACCCATAAAAAGGGGCTAGTCAATGTGCCTCATCCAGATGTTCCTTCCCTTCATCTCCTTTAGTCCTAGACACAAAAATCTCTATGCTATATTCGATACATGTACGTGCATATACTTGTGTGTGTATATGTGTATGTGTGTGGGAGGTGTCTATTTGTTGCTTCTGTTCTTGTTCTTGTTTTAAATACAATAACCTTAATGGCCTATTAGTACTGGAGACAGAATCATCATCATCCAACAACTGGCTCACCATTCCCATAGGCAGGAAGAATTTAATCTTCAAACAGTCCCAAAGATGTGTGGGGAATGGCTCAAAGAGATGGCCACCTGGGACTCCAAGCTTGGGAGATTCTGAAGTTATGGAGGTAAAACGGCAAGACACAGGGAGTGAGGGGAACCCTGCTGCTCTGAAAGCTGTGCACTAGCCAAGGCCAGGCCACAGTGTTTGGCTGTATAGGTTGCATACTGTACAACTCCAGGGTTGTAGTCCACACGAATCATGCCCCCTGCAGTCGTGTTGTGCAGGATCACTATGAAAGGCACCATTCGAGGACTGAGGTCTCTCCAGCTGAATGTCCGCCTTCTCCAGAAGGAGAACCTCTCAGGCCAAAACCTCACCTTGGCTGCATCAACTGGTGATTTCTGAAAGGAGCAAAGCCCATCACTGTAGTGGGTCTTTCTCTTGCCCCCATCTGAGGAGAACTTACAGCCAGTGGTGCCCCTGGATGGCCAAGGTGATGGAAGTGTGAAACCCTACAATTATACTTGGGGGGATGGGAACTCCTGAGCTGAGTCATGTTAGTGACACACACACTCCACCTCGTATCTGCTGATATTATTAATAATGTTAAAACCTCTAACTGTGGCTTATTTGGGCTTTGATATGGCAAAATACTATGAGGTTGCACAGAAAGGACTGGGACAAAGGACTGAGGGCTTATACCAGAACTCATAAATATTTTTCATACATTTTTTAAATTTGTAAGGTTGCAGAAAACTAAATCCTTTACACAAACTTTTTGCAAATTTTCCTATCCCCTCATTACGAAGTGAAGTATGAGGTAAAACAGATCATAACCTCAAATTATTAAAAAATGGCGGCCGGGCGCGGTGGCTCACGCCTGTAATCCTAGCACTCTGGGAGGCCGAGGCGGGTGGATTGCTCAAGGTCAGGAGTTCGAGACCAGCCTGAGCGAGACCCCGTCTCTACTAAAAATAGAAAGACATTATATGGACACCTAAAAATCTATATAGAAAAAATTAGCCGGGCATAGTGGCGCATGCCTGTAGTCCCAGCTACTCGGGAGGCTGAGGCAGTAGGATCGCTTAAGCCCAGGAGTTTGAGGTTGCTGTGAGCTAAGCTGACGCCACGGCACTCACTCTAGCCTGGGCAACAAAGTGAGACTCTGTCTCAACAAAAACAAAAAAAAAAATAAAAAAATAAAAAATGGTGACCTAAAATAAAAACAACAAGAACAACAAAAACCCAGTTTTCTCTTAAGAGGCAATACTAAAGCAATAACATGTTTCACCCCACATGTTACAGCCAAGGGAGCACTTACAAAGGCTCACAAGCCCTACAGGAATGGAAACATAGGTCTTTGGACCTTGAGGGGCTAGGAGGAAGGATGCTTTCTTCTTTCATGAAAATCTTGTTTTCTACCTTATAAAAACACGTTAATTTCAGAAAGAGAAAAAAGAATGATTGCCTAGCTATAAGAAATGAATTCAATGGGGAAATTTATCCATTTCTCTCACTTTTTTTTCTTTTGCCCTTTTATTCTTTTACAAAATTCTTAGTAGATTTGTAATCAAAGTTGATTATTTAGGCAATTTTTAAAAAATTTCCCAAAAGAGATTGGCTGGAGTTTTCATAAATATCTACATGAATCCTAGATTCACCTTGGGCAAACTAGACTTAGAGGATCTCAAAAATACATGGACATGAGAGAAGAGGGGTTAATGATGAAAATTCTTATTTGACAAGTTCTTTTGTATCTATAAGAGTATATTTGTGTATATTTTAATGCTACTATTATTTGGGGATATTTCATAAAATTGGGTGAGCCTACAATTCTCAATGTAACTTCTGCAATCGCTAGAACATTATTTAGTTCTCTTGAAAAAATTAATTTACCAAATGATAAACCACATTCCATTTGTCAGTAATTAATTATTGACTTTTGAAATACTTAAAAGAACTAGAGGTGATTTTTCTTCAGTAAGTTACTATTTCAACCCAGGACTAAAAAAATGAAGAATAAATTGAGCAGAAAATAACGTTTACAGTAGTTCTGATTTGTTTTTGTCAATTTGTTCTAAAGCAACTTTTTTGTATAAAAAAGTTTTTATATACTCACTTTTAAGGAATTATTAACTCACTGTAGTGTGATTTTCCGTAGTTTGTCCAGAGGTTAGTAATTTTAAGGCTTCTGACCTAAAAATCCACCATTAAAGATTTTTGTTTGGAGAAAATGTCTATTTCAAGGTCAAGTCCATGCTATTCAATATGGTAGATGAATGTCTCCCACAAGCTCCAAGCCCATCTCTTCAGCCTTTATCATGTCACCCCCACCCCACATTTTATACTCCAGAAACAACAAAGTTCTGGTCATTTTCTGTCTATCCTTTAAAGCTTCCTAAATCCAAACTTCATTTTATAATCTCACCACTGTTTGACTTTCTCCACTCCTACTGCTATCTTATCATATCTGAAATAAATTGAGGCTGAAAGTAGTATCAGAAAGCAAATGAAAAAACTTTTTAAATACAGTAACAGTTTTATAACTCTTCACAATAGCAAGAATGTGGAGTAAAATAAAAATAAAATGAAGCAATTTATGCTTTGTATGTTGCATAAAAAGTAAAATTCTTTTCTGATTTGTGAAAAGGACATTATAGTGGAGAAAAGACTTTTCCTCTGTACTTTCAGGTTCTGTGGCTGCGCCTGAGGTTTGAGCTAGTAAGCAAGAGATTAGTGGAAGAAATGTGTACACATTTTATTTGATGGTAATATTTTTGCATGTACATGGAGGCCTTTATACATAAGAAATAAAGATCTAAAGAAGATGATAGGCCTGAGAGCTTATGTATCATTTTAACAAAGAACAATAAATTGTAGAGCTGTGTCAAGACAAAGGAAAAGGGGTTTGGGATGGGGTGGTAAATTGTGGGAATGGGAATAGGAAATATATGGGGGAAACTAATGGAAGATAATGGTTATTTTACTCGGTGTGTACAGTTTCATCTCAGCACTGACTCCTCATCTCTGATGATAACAGAATGTTCCTCTTCCTGGTACAGGGATCATACCTGTATCATGGGAAATTTTATGCCCTGCTGTCAGGTAGAAAGGGGGAGGCCATAGAACCTTCCCTGTATCAGCTCTTTCTCAATGGCCTTCAGCTCAAAATAATTAATATGCCATAGTAGCATATTTTGGGGTGGCATATTCTGATTTTCTTAAGCATAATTTCACTGAATCTGAAGGGCTTTTTAAAGATTAAATGATATGTATATAAATAGAGCCTATTGTTAAATATGTAATAAAACTTGGTCTTATCTTGGTTTTGTCACACTATTTTTTAACTCTACAGCTTATCCATCGGCAAATCAAGTTGATTCTCCTTTCAAAGTATATGTTTGAAACAATCATTTCTCAACACTTTCATCAATATCACTCTACTGAAACAACAAATGCAAGTGCCTTCTAACTACATGCATTGCATTCACTCTTGCCCACAACACCACTCCGTTGTAATCCTTTAAAAAAGTTGGTTTATATCATTACACTTTTTAAAGATATAAAATTATTTTTTTCATCGTTATAATAAAAGGAAAAGTTTATACTTATGAGACTTTACATTACTTTGTCTCTGACTTACTAGCTAATCTCAATAAACGAGTAAACAAAGTAACAAAGTCCCCAAACCCCAAAACAACAACAACAACAACAATAACAAAATAATACCCACCTTAGGGCTTTTTCATTAACTGTGAATGGAACATTCTATGCAGATATTCCAGTGGTTTATTTCTTTATTTCATTCAGGTCTTTACAAAAATATTACATTCTCAAGAGTTCTTTGATTATTCAAATTAAAACTGTATGCCCTTTTACTTTTTAATTTTATTTCTATTATTTATTTTTCTACACAATACTTAATGCTATTTGCCATTATGTTCCCTTTAGCTAATGATTGGCATATTTACTTATTTATAGATATTTCCCTCCTGCAGAATCTAAGTTTTAGGAAGACATGTGGTTTGTTTTTGTTTGATAATGTGTTACCTGCCTCTGGCATATGGTAAATGTTGAATACTTACTGAATTAATGGGAAAACTAATTAATTAATGAATAGAATATAACTAAAAGGTAGCTATTAGTACAAGAAAAATCATGTATGTTACTATGTGTACCCCTCCAAATATTACCACATTACTGTGAAGTGGGCATTGTTTATGGTTTTTTTTTTTTTTTAATTTCAGAATATTGTGTTGGTACAAATGTTTAGGGTACATATATTGCCTTCGTCCTGCCCGAGTCAGAGCTACAAGCGTGCCCATACCCCAGAGGGTGCACACCACTCCTGTTAGGTGTGAATATACCCATCTCATCCTCCCCCCTCCCACCTCCTCGACACCTGATAAATGGTACTATTATATGTGCACTTAAGTGTTGATCAGTTAAGTCAGTTAATACCAATTTGATGGTGAGTACATGCAGTGCTTGTTTTTCCATTCTTGGGATACTTTACTTAGGAGAACAGGCTCCAGCTCTATCCTTATTGTTCTGGTTTTACAGATAAAAACTGAGACCAGGAAAACTTAGATTATTTACTCAATAGGTTGTATCAAGTAGCTTTTTAAAATCTAGCCTTTTTGTCTCTAGAAGATCCTATTTTTTTTTTTAGTAGAGATACCACATTCCTTCAGATAAATGAAGATAGAATATGAGCTAATCAGTGGTTCTTAGGCCACGCAGCACATTAGAATTACCCAAGGGACTTAAAAAAAATTACTGAGCCTCAGACATCATTTCAGAATAATTGAATCAGAGTATGTTAGAGTAAGTTAGCATTTGTATAGTTCTGATTCTGATATCATAGGTTTGTTAAATTTAAGCTTCTGTTTATAATGTCAGCTCCAGTGATTATCTTCTCCATATCTTTCTCCTTTGTCTTTCTATCCCGAAAAAAATCATTAGTACAAATATTAAGTAAATTCATAAAAATAAATTCTGATACCAAAAAAAAGTAGTTTGCATGACATATTGACAAATGTAAAAAGAACAGAGATTTCTAAATCGGCAAAAATACAGAGAGAAAAAACATGTTCCTGCACTGCCTACTGCGAAGCCAATTTCAGAATAGGCATTAAAGGCTTTACAATCTGTATACCCTTCATCTCACCATTTAATCTCTAGAAGTTAGCTTTACAGAAATTCTCACAGAAATGTGTAAAATATACCTATAAAGATATTTGTTTTGGCATTTTTATAATAGGTAAAATCAAAATAAAAAGACTTGGATAGGGAATAAAAGGACATTGTCTGAGATAGAGGAAAAAAATAGGACAGAGAACTCCCATCTACTTCTGATCTCCGATATCTCTCACACCCCTCCCCCAGCCTTAGTCATATAAAGTACTACTTCAGAAGGAAGTTCAAACATTGTAATTATGATTGACTGTCATAACTGGACAGGTGACATCAGAGCAGAGTTCTGTTCTGTGCTAAGGTGTCATGTTTAATAGTTTCAGTTTGGTTATGTTGGCATCACACCTCTGGTCTATGAATAGTTCGGATGAGGGAAATCTGAAAGCAGCTTTACAAACATTTCTGAATTCCAAGGCAGGGAGTTAGTCCAGTTCCAGTTGCCTACCTAGGATTTAAAAAAGAAAATGCCAAGTAGAAACCAAAAAATGAGTAAAAAATAAAAAATAAAGATAGATACTGTGATCTCCACTTAAAAGATGAGGTTATAGCCTGGATGTCTTTCTGAAATCTAGCTTCAGAGCAGTGTTTGTTTGGTTATGTGGTTATGGGTAGGCTAGTAAGTGGATCGTCACATTGACAATGGATTGAGTATTTTCAAAAACGGTGAAGGAGTTAAAGGGAAAGATTAGGTTGTGCTAAAGATACACTGATATGCTGAGAGACATATAAAACAAATAAGCACAGAAAGTAGAAAAGAATAAAGTCAATTAGAAGGCAAATATATTCATGCCCAAAGCAGCAGGGTCAACATTAGTATCTGATAATTAAAGTATTTGAGAAGAAAAGAAAACACTATGCAAAGCATGTTATTTTATAGTAATCAATATAATAGTTTATATTGAAGATATTAACAGTGTCCATTGTACTAAATGACACATCAAAACATATTTTTTATCATGTTATGATATATTGTATACAAATACTTAAAAATACATAAAAGAAATAACAGATATATAACAATAGCAGGAGTTTAACTACCAAAATCTCTACTACATAAAATAAATAGACAAAAAAGTCATAGATCAAACAAACAAGGCCAGCTCAATGGCTCATGCCTGTAACCTAACACTCTGGGAGGCCCATGCAGGAGGATTGCTTGAGGACAGGAGTTCAAGACCAGCCTGAGCAAGAGCAAGACCCCATCTCTACAAAAAATAGAAAAATTAGCTGGATGTGGTTTCGCATGCACACCTGTCATCCCAGCTACTTGAGAGGCTGAGGCAGGAGGATTGCTTGAATCTAGTTGAGATTATAGTGCGCTATGATGATTCCACCTACACTTTAGCCTGGGCAACAGAGGGAGACTCTATCTCAAAACAAACAAACAAAGTATATACTAGATGTTAGTGAAGTGTGATATGGCTTTCTGAAATGGGAGCTATTCTGCAGCTTCCAATGGCTCCACATTTTTGTCAGTATTTGTTATTGTCAATCTTTAATTTCAGGCATTTGGGAATGTATGTAAGAGTATCACTTTGTAGTTTTACTCTGCATTTCTCTGATGATTAATGACATTGAACACACTTTCATATGCTTATTAGCTATTAGGGAGTGCTCTTTTTTGAAGTTCTTGTTCAAGAATTTCATCCGCTATTAATTTAGTGTTTCCCTTTTCTTACCGATTTGTAAGAGTTCTTTTTGTATTCCAGATATGAATTCTTTGATAACAAACAAACATACTTTTATGTAAACATTCTTTTATTTAAAGGAGCCGAGAGGAAAAACAGACAATAGAGCAGAAGAGAACTTCACAATTGAAAGCACATAATCTATGTGAAGAGATACAGAATTAGACATTTTACTCACAAATAATAACAGGTTGTTAAAAATAGAATCAGAATGAGAAAGAGCATTTTGAAAGAAATGTAATTAGTGAAAATTACACATCTAGTGGTCATTTTGAATAAAAATTCAAGAGATTCCCAGAAAATAGAATTAAAATGCAATAGAAGAAATAGAAATAAATGCAAGAAGCATATAAAAATTAAATGATCAATTCCAGATGGCAAACATTCAAATTTTAGGAGTCCTAGAAAGTGAGATTTTTGAAAATGGGTGGTAACATTACAAATTGAAGAAGATAGGTCCTAAAGAGGACTCCAAATGTTTCCAGGAAAATTAAAAAAAAAAACAAAACAAAAACAAAAACCCAAATTTGTACAAAGGGTCATGAACTAGATATTGGAAATTCCTAGCTGCTATTACTGAAAACTAGAAATGCCTAGAACAACAATTTTAGAATTTTGGGAAAAATATTACCTCACCAAAATAACAATCAAATAATGACCATTTCAGACATGCATAGTTTAAAAAAATGTTTATTTTCACTGCATCTTCTTTTAAGAAGCACTTCAGAGAGTTGCTTCAGGAAAACAAAGGAGTAGGCCAAAAAGGGGAAGATGGAGGACCCAAGAAACATGGGACCCAAAGCTGAAACTTAGGAAGGGAAGACTCAGTATAACTCTGAAAGTCTGGCAGCCATGCAGCCGGCCAAGGAAACAACCACTTCTGATAGGAGCACAAGGATGGGATATTCTGGGAGAGGGATCCCCCAAAGCAAGAAAAAAAAAAAAAAAAAAAATTGTTATTTTGAAAATAACGCATGCATTTAACAGGGTTGGGGAAAACATTGCTGATATATAAACAGAAAATAGTAAAGAAAAAACGTGAAGAAGTGAATAAGAAAGTTAATGTGTTAATTTGTTAATTCTGAACAAAAGTTTCATTGTCATTCACTAACAATTTAACATAATGTTGTCATATAGTTATGTAGGTATTTATATATACACATTTGAAGAATGTGCTGGGGGGTGTTGAGGGGAAAGTGTTAAGGAACTAAATCATCATCTCTCATAAAGCATACAAGTAAAGTTCAAAATTGAGCAATCCCCAACATCAGCATGTTGTCTAGATTATGTAGTTAAATATCATGTAACAAAAACAGTTAAAAATAAGTTGGAAATGGGTGTTGAACTGAATTGAGCTTCGACCTTATGGATGTAGGGATATTATTTTTTCATTATAAGCTCATTAGGTGAAGTTGACTTTTAAAAAATATCTACCATATTACTTTAATAAAAACTAAGAATTAATCTAATGCGATCAACATTTTTAATGAATTCCTAAATTGTATAACCTTAAAATTTCACCAGAAATAACTTGCAATCATATATATCTTTGGTGGGAAAATCAGCCACCAAAATATCAATGGAGAAAATACTTACTAGAGCCTGGATATAGTAGGCTCCCACTAATTTGCAGGAATTTGCACATTGTTGTACTTGAATCTAATTAGTATTTATACAGAGAGTGATTGGTACCAGTGATCAAGACTGAGAAGAGTGAAATGACTGATGGAAATATTAATATTTGGAACATCATTCTGATTAATATACTTTTGCAATACTTAAAGGAATTGGAAAGAGTGAAGAATGTGAGTAATTGAGGTCATTTCTCATATAAATCTGGAAGTCTGCAAAGCTCATGTTAAGTGTAGAGATTCTTTTGAGTTTGCTGCTGCAAGCCAAGAAATAGTCCCACTAATTACTAGATATAAGGGAGACTGTGAAGACAATGATTTATAGGCTTTACTTATAATTTGATAGAAACGTGACCCATGTGCAGAAGCACTCATTCACAGGCATTAGACAAATGAGATTTGGTAAATTTTGATACTGAGGAGTTAAATGGATAAACTTCAAGAGACTTCTCAGAAAATATCTTATGTATCCTTGAGCTATCCTCTGACAAAGAAAAAAAATGTAATTTTCAATAAATCCTGTTTAGTAAGTTAGATCTTACTATATGTGCCTATATACAGAGGAGGAATTGATTGTTCTTTAATCAATGCAAACATTAATGTGCTTTTTTCTCTTTTTTTCCTTTCCCCCTACTAATCACCATATTGAGCATCTACTGGATGGCAGGAATTGTGCTGGGATTTTATTTTATTTTTATTTTTTTGAGATAGGATCTTACCCTGCCACCCAGGCTGGGATGCAGTGGTGTGATCATTGTTCACTGCAGCCTTGAACTCCTGGGTTCAAGGGATCCTCCTGCCCTGGCTTCCTGAGTAGCTTGGAATACAGACACATGCCACCACTCCTGGTTAATTTTTAAGTATTTTTTAGAGATGAGTTCTTGCTATGTTACCCAGGCTGGTCTGGAACTCCTGGCCTCAGGTGATCCTCCTATCTCAACCATCTGAATTGCTTAGTTTACATAGGCATGAACCACTGCAGCCAGCTACTATGCTGGGATTTTAAATACACCTATCCATATCATAACTCAGAGAATTCCAGAAATACTCTGCCAATGAGGAAATATATGTTCAAAGATTTTCATTAAATTACCCTGTATCAATCACAGTGCTAGCAAATGGAATAAATATATCTTTCTGAATGCAAATGTAATACTTTTCCATGACAAGATAACTTCATTTTAAACATATATTCTTTCAATTAACATGTGTTCATAGAATGCCTAGTGTCTGTCATGCTCTATCCATGACACTAAGATAGAGAGATAAGCGACTTCTCGGGCCCCTCTCTCAGGACCCGTTTAAAAAAAAGGTAAAGTGCAGTCCATTTTTTAAATAATTCTCATAGTTTAGTGGACAGAACATTCACATAAACACATATTTTGGGAAGCATGAAAATTTGGCTTTGGCCTTAGTATTCCTTTTTTGGAAATTTTGTACAAGTTGGGAAAATAAATTAAGAGAAAAATACTACTACAAAATTTCTTGAGAGAGAAAGACTCCAAAATATCTCTGATTAATCATCTTCAATTATGATATAAAAATCAACAGTAAAAAGAAAGTTTAAAAAAGGTAGAGAAAAATATATTAAAAACCATGTTTCATTCTCATTTATCAAACTTTAATATAGTTTTCACAAATGATTTCGGGACAGATTTTCTTAAGATTTTAAATCTACAGAGGCAAAAGTTTGTAGAAACATTTTATTGAAATGATTGCAATAGAATGTCAAGCATTTTCTTGTGTAAAAATATCAAAGAATTTTTATTTTTACTCAAGCTGTAAATTCTGAGTAACAGAATTCTATCTAGAAGACATTTTGCTGCAACACTAGTATTTGACTTATTTCTGCTGTACACACCAACCAAAAAAGTTGGTAATATTCTTAAATTAGTACTTTTCTTATTTTTATAATCACACATTTAGACATAAAGATGCAACTATATGACATGAAGGTGGATCTAAGGAAAAAAAAAGATACAACTGTAAATCTTTTCTTTAATTTGACTATGCTGAGTTAACAAAGAATTCAGTTATTCTTCTGCTTTAATTGTTGAGAAATGTCTGGGTCTCACAAAGCTAACAACTGAATGAATCTGATTTACAAACTATTTATGGAATGGGAAATCAATAAAGAATATGTCATATAATTGTGACTGACAATGGAATAAATATGATGAAGGCTGTGAGTGACATGGGAATAAGCAATTGATTTGTTCACATATTTTAGTGAGGCATTTTTAGTATGGAAAGTAATTATAATACAGAAAATGTAACAGAATCACTGCCCTTAAGCAGGAAAATAGCGATCTAACATTATCACTGTACTTAATCCAAAAACAATCTACATGTTATAAGCAAGATGATGGAACTGTTTTGTCAGATATCAGATGTTCAAACAAGATGGAATTGAAGCCATTACAATTTTTAAAAAGATTGAACTTAAGAAAGCTTTAACACTGTACTATGCCAGTGACAATACCAACATACAAGACAGCTTGCTTGTGGAGAACAGAGTTTATTTGTTACAATCTGCTAAAGAAATAACCAAACTGGTGTGACTTGAGAACAGAAGTATTTCTTACATTATGCATGCTATAAAAAAATCTCTCAATGTTTTGCTTCATAGAACATGCTGAAATTAGCTGAGGTACAGGTGGGAATTTGGAGATTTGTTATATGTAAACCAATTAAATTTCTTCATTGCTACATTGCTAAATCCAAGATTAAGGAAAAATTTTATTTCAGGTAAGTGTAAAGCAACAACTAAGCAAAAGTATTCCTGATAAAGTAGTATGTGAAGACATTTTTAAGTATTCTAAAAATATGCAGAATCTTCTTCAAGCAGTGCAAGCAACTTCAATTTGAAGTATTGATTTGATGAACTTACAGAAATTGAAGAGGTGCTAAATCATTACTTAGACAATAGAAAACTTTCAAACTTAGTGGCGATGCCACCTTCAGCAGTAGCCTATATTGGCAGAATTACTCCAAAACATTTTGCATACCCACCATCCACAGTTGAGAGTGAATGGAAAAATTCTTTTTCCTAACTAAATATTTGAACTCTTAGAAGTGAATTTTAACATTTTTTAGTAGTGAAACTGTAATCATAATTAACTTTTTTGGAAAATGTTCAGATTTTTCTGAAAGTCCCATAAGTTCATTCTAAGATAGTATTAGTTGCTCCTCTAAAGGTTGGTTTCACATTTGACTGTTTGGCATTCAAGTAAAAGTTGTATTGAAGGCACATCTACAATTATGATGTAGTGTTATAATTTTAGGAATAGAGACATTAATTCAAGTAATAGATACATTAGTTACTAGATTCACATTCTTGAGTGTCATGGAAAACTCTACACAAGACTTTGAGTAATAATTTACCAAATAATAGAATCACTTTTATGGTGGTATTCAGATAGGAGCAAAGAAGAAACAATGATAACCAATTTGACAAAAAGTTTAAAAACATTAATATAATTGTAAGTATAATTGTAATACAACTACATTCCTTCTGGACAGGTATTGTCACATCTTCTATGTTGTCTATATAACCAATCAAATACATATTATAAAAATAAAATTTGCATATCTGATGGAGTATATGTAATATCAATACATTGCATTTGAATATTTACATGAACATTTGGTCTTACCATTAAAGGAAGCAGGACAATTCCATTTGTGCCTATTGTGAATAACCTAGACTATATATTTATTTGCATATTCCAGAATTAAGATAAAATGGTGCCACTATATTTCTCCTCATAAAATTAAAGAAGTTTCTTTTTGCTTTCCTATACAGGGAGGAGGGCAGATTAAAATATCGGAGAAAAAAACAGATGAATATGATTTTTACCCTGACTTCCGTTCTAATCCCACAGCTTTTTGCTGTGTTAAAATGGTAGAACACTGGCGGCAGCAGTCCTATTTTACCCATCCTATGAGAGTCAAGTGATCTGTTCTTTACCGGTATAAAGTTCTCTTCGGGCATTATTAGCACTGTTGAAATAATGTAGAGATTGATTACACAATTTGCAACTTAAAATGATTGTACAGTGTGCAGTAGGAGGAAACAACTTGCATGGATCTAACCCAGTTTTTCCAGTGTGGGGATTTACATTAACATTTTTGTGTATAATGCAATTTGTTTTCCTCTTCACCTCACCTTTCAAATACAGGCTATACTGGGAGATATCGGGGGTTCAGTTTGACCACTGCAATAAAATGAATATTGCAATAAGGCAAGTCACACACATTTTTTGGTTTCCCAGTGCATGTAAAAGTTATGTTTATACTACAGTCTATTAAGTGTACAATAGGATTATGTCCAAAAAAACAGTATACATACCTTAAATAAAAAATACTTTATGAATGATCATCGGAGCCTTCAGCCAGTTGATGGCTGCTGATTGATTAGGATGGTAGTTGCAGAGGTTTGGGGTGGCTGAGGTAATTTCTTAAAATAGGAGAACGATGATGTTTGTTGCACTGATTGGCACTATCTTTCATGACAGATTTCTCTGTAGCATGTGATGCTGTTTGGTAGTATTTTACCCACTGTACAACTTTTTCCAAAATAGGAGTCAATCCTCTCATACCCTGCTGCTGATTTATAAACTAAGTTTATGTTATAATTCTAAATCCTTTGTTATCGTTTCAACAGTTCATGGCATATTCACCAGGAGTAGATTCCATCTCAAGAAACCACTGTCTTTGTTCTCCATTAGAAGCAACTCCTCATTGTTTGAGTTTTGTCATGAGATTGCAGAAATTCAATCACATCTTCAGGCTCCACTTCTAATTCTAGTTCCCATGCTATTTCTACCACATCTGCAGTTACTTCCTCCACTAAAGGAGCTTTGAAAGGCACTAAAATCTTGAACCTCTCCAAGTCATTCATGAAGGTTGGAATCAACTTTTTCCAAACTTCTGTTAATGTTGATTTACTGACTTCCTCCCATGAAAAAAGAATGTTCTTAATGGCATCTAGGATGGTGAATCCTTTCCAGAAGCTTTTCAATTTATTTTGCCCAGATTCATAGTAAGAGAAATCACTATCTATGGCAGCTATGGCCTTACAAAATGTAATTCTTAGTAAGACTACAAATTAAAATTACTTCTTGATCTATGGACTGCAGATGGATGTTGTGTTAGCAGACATGAAAACAATATCAATGTCCTTGTATATCTTTATAAGAGCTCCTGGGTGGCCAGGTGCATTGTCAATAAGCAGTAATATTCTGAAAGGAATCTTTTTTTTCTGAGAAGTAGGTCTTAACAGTGGGCTTAAAATATTCAGTAAATCTAAACCATGCTGTAAACAGATGTGCTGTCATCCAGGCGTTGTTGTTCCATTTATAGAGCACAGGCAGAGTAGATTTGCCATAATTCTTAAGGGCTCTAGGATTTTTGGAATGGTACATGAACATTGGCTTCAACTTAAAGTCACCAGCTATATTAACCCCTAATAAGACAGCCTGTTCTTTGAAGGTTTGAAGCCAAGCATTGACTTCTCTCTAGCTATGAAAGTCCTAATGGCATCTTCTTCCAAAATAAGGCTGCTTTATCTCCATTGAATATCTATTGTTCATTGTAGCCACCTTCATCAATGATCTTAGTCTGGATAATGTGCTGCAGCTTCTCCATCTGCACTTTCTGCTTCGCCTTGCACTTTTATATCCTGGAGATGGTTTTTTTTCTTAAACCTCCTGCACCAACTTATGTTAGCTTCATTTCTTTTTTTTTTCTTCTGGAGCATCCAACTTCTATCAGCCTTCATAGAATTGAAGAGAGTTAAGGCCTTGATCTGGATTAGGCTTTGGTTTGAGAGAATGTTATGGCTCGTTTGATATTCTATCCATACCGCTCAAACGTTCTCCACATCAGAAGGCTGTTTCATTTTCTTATCATTCATGTGTTTGCTGGAGTAGCACTTTAAATTTCCTTCAAGAAATTTTCCTTTGCATTCACACCATGGCTAGCTGTTTGGTATAGGAGGCCTAGCTTTCAGCCTATCTTGGTTTTTGGCATACCTTCATGTTGAAGCTTAATCATTTCTACCTTTTAATTTAAAATGAGAGACATATGATTATTCCTTTCACTTGAGCACTTAGAAACCATTGTAGTGCTATTAATTGGCCTAATTTTAATATTGCTATGTCTTAGGGAAAAGGGAAATCAAAGAATGGGGGGAGAGAGAGAGAGAGAGAGAGAGGAACCATTAGTGAAGTAGTAAGAACACACATACATTTATCAAGTTTGCCTTCTTATATGAAAGTGGTTTGTGGCACTCTAAACAATTGCAATAGTAACTTCAATCATCACTGATTACAGATTACCCTAACAGACATAATAATAATGAAAAAGTTTGATATATGGTGAGAATTACCAAAATGTGACACAGAGACGCTAAATGAGCACATGCTGTTGGAAAAATAGTGCTGATAGAATTGCTTGATGCAGGGTTACCACAGACCTTCAATTTTTAAAAAACATAGTATCTGCAAAGTGAGATAAAGTGAAGCACAATAAAACAAGATATGCCTGTACAATATAATTCTCCTCCAAACCCTCTAGACTTTACTTGAAGTGGAACCAATTGGACCACTAAAGTTCCATCTCTGACTCCTCCTTACTAATTTGCTTATGATTGTTCTTTTTCAGCAAGAGGACCTTATAATTAGGGCTTCTGGGGGTGGGTGTTATATACCATACTTGGTCAGATTTCCACTGTGTTCTTGATTTGTAGTCATAAGTACATAATCATTTTACAGTTTCCCCCTTTCTTACTTTGGCTATTTTTCTCTAAGGTCTTGTGACCTCTACGTGTTTCCAAAATGTACTGTCTTCACACATAAACGCTCCACTTAACATTGTCAGTAGGTTCTTGGAAACTGTAACTTTAAGCGAAATGACATACAACAAAATTATCAATATTTTAAGGAAAGATGTTATTCGACGACCTGCTGTATGTAATGCTTAATGTTATAGTTTCCCATACACCTATCAATGATGTTAAGTGAGGACTTTCTGTACTCTAAGACTTCTCATTGAATTTTCATATTATTTTCTCTCTTCATTTCTAAAGCCCCCCACCCATATAATTTCCTATGTTTTGCAAGTCTCTTTTCAAGTATGTTAGGATGACTTACGATAATGCAAACTAATGTTATTTATCTTTAGTCCACAGAGGTCTTCATTGTTTAGTGCTGATTTTTTTTTTTTATTTAAAGAAATGTTGCATTAGCTCAAATGCAAAATTTTGAATATCAAAAAAGTGTGCTTTTTCACTTTAAAAACATAACACTATTCCAAAATGCCTCTACAGTGTGAATGCCTTTCTCTAAATCACCGTGCCCTTATTTTCCAGACAGCCTGGCCTGAGGTAATTAGTTTTGATTCTCTTTGTGAAGTCTATTGAGAACAGGTCAGTGGATAATGAATGTGAATCACGAAATCTTCAGCATATTTATTTTTAAACAATACTTTACAATGACTTGTTGTTTCTGGTCTGGTCCCCACTGGACCAGATCAGGAAGGGGATCCTGGGTGTCCGACACTGGCTCACCAGCACTGGGTTATGCCCATCAGGTTTTGACACATCATTTCAATATTTCAGCTTTTACTCTAGTTAGGCGCGCACAGATGCTTTTTACTTGATTAATGTAATTTAAATCTTATGAAAGCAGACCAGATTGAAATCAAGTAATTTAAAAAATTTATTAGAAGCATAACTCCTTGCAATCATTCAGGAGACTCAAATGGTACATATGGAACTTGAAAAGAATAGAAAATGCTCTTAAAGGGTAAATGAGAGGGTGAAGTGTTTTAGGTGGCACCATTTGTGCCTTAAAATAATGTTAATTTCATTTGATGGGCTCTTGTGAAGGAAAAGAGTGGTAAAGATCATTTTTTAAAAAACTCAATAATGATCTGGTTATTTTTTCAAAATCATATTTCAGATTTCTTAAGAATCCTTCTTGAAAAGCCAATGTGACAAATTTTATTTTATGAACACTGATGACTGTATTCAGCAATTTCAGTGTAAATTGATCAGTGAGTTAAATAATTTGTTAAGTAACATTTATATGGTTATTTAATGTAAAACTTATTTAAAAATAAATACATAGTATAGGAATATAAGTAAATAGTAGAAATACTAAATAATAAAGTTTCTGGTTCTAGAAAGCCATAAGAAACATAGTAAATGCTCTCGTGCACCACACTTCTGTGCTTATTTTTTTTTAGAATTTTGTGATGGTAATGCTTTAAAAAAACAAAAACAAAACAGAAACAGGGTTTGCCATCCTCTTTCTTGCCTCTGTTGTAATTCAGGGGTGTGGCAGTGGAGGAGGCAGGGGAGGGAGTACTAGTCCAGGGCCTCAATCTGAACCTGAGGAAGGGAGCTTAGTGTTTATGGCAATTATTAATTCCAGGAGGTTTACTTGGTGGGTTGGCATGCCTACAATTGCTTTCAGGTGAAGATGTAATTTTTATGCCTGGGAAACAGTTACCCTTAATAGATACAACCAAGAACATGAGTCATAGACAACGAGTGACAGCAGCATCTTGGGTCCTAGATTCTCATTGAAGGTAGATTAGTCAGCCAACTGGACAATGCTGAAGTGAATATAAAGGGCAGAAGCCTATTCCTAGCTAATAGAGACACCTGTGCACAGAAGCATCAGCTGAGGTGTTTATTAAAAGGCACTTTCTATCATGCTACTTTTAGAAGTTATGATTTAGCAGCTATATTTTGGAACCGAGGGAGCTGCATTTTTTTTTCTTCTTTATTTCAGCTTATTATGGGGGATACAAAAGTTCAGGTTACATACGTTGCCCATGTACCACCGATCTCCCCAAGTCAAAGCTCCAGGTGTGACCGTTCCCCAGAAAGTACGCATTGCACTCATCATGTAGGTATATATCCATCCCCTCCTCGCATCCCCCACCTCAGTCTGATATCCAGTTGGTATCATTCCCAGATGTGAATTTAGGTGATGATCAGGGAAACCAATTTTCTGGTGAGTACATGTGATGCTTGTTTTTCCATTCTTGGGATACTTCACTTAATATAATGGGTTCCAACTCTCTCCAGGAGAACCAAAGAGATGTCGTATCTCCGTTATTTCTTATAGCTGAGTAATACTCCATGGTATACATATACCGCAGCTTACTAATCCATTCTCTTTGACAAAGCAGGCAAAAACATACTTTGGGGACAAGAATCCCTATTCAATAAATGGTGCTGGGAAAATTGGATAGCCACATGTAGAAGACTGAAACAGGACCCACAGCTTTCACCTCTCACAAAAATCAAATCACGGTGGATAACAACAGACTTAAACCTTAGGTGTGAAACGATTAGAATTCTAGAAGAAAATGTAGGAAAGACTCTTACAGACATTGGCTTAGGCAAAGAATTTATGAAGAAGACCCCTAAGGCAATCACAGCAACAACAAAAATAAATGAATGGGACCTGATTAAATTAAAAAGCTTCTGCACAGCCAAAGAAACAGTCACGAGAATAAACAGACCACCTACAGAATAGGAAAAAATTTTCACATACACATCAGATAAAGGACTGATAACAAGAATCTATATAGAACTCAGGAAAATCAGCAAGAAAAAATCAAACAACCCTATCAAAAAGTGGGCAAAGGACATGAATAGAAATTTCTCAAAAGAGGATATAAGAATGGCTAACAAACATATGAAAAAATGCTCAACATCCCTAATCATCAGAGAACTGCAAATCAAAACCACAATGAGATATCACTTAACTCCCGTGAGAATGGCCTTTATCAAAAAGTCCCAAAACAACACGTTGGCGTGGATACGGAGAGACAGGAACACTCATACACTGCTGGTGGGACTTCAAACTAGTGCAACCCCTGTGGAAAGCATTATGGAGATATCTCAAACAGATTCAAGTAGACCTACCATTAGATCCAGCAATCCCATTATTGGGCCTATACCCAAAGGAACAAAGATCATTCTATAACAAAGACACATGTACCCGAATGTTTATAGCAGCACAATTCACAATTACAAAGATGTGGAGCTGCATTTTTAAAGAATACACTTTTGAATTTAGAACAGTTTTAGATTTATGGAAAAATTGGGAAGACAGCGCAGACAGTTCTCGTATACCTCATACCCAGGGAGCTGTATTTTGACCAAGTAAACATGATAGTAATGCATGTATTTTAAAACTTTCACGTTGAGAATTATTAGGTTCCACTACTAAAGAAGCAGAGTGGGGAATGTTTGGGTTTCAGGCATAGTTTGCTCTTTCTAGATGCATCATAACCTGGTCTTTTTTGGACAAAAGTTAAGGGGGTGGGTAGTAGGCTAGAGTGGTAGGAATTATTAATATAAAAAAAGATAAAGAAGCTGACAGTCATTGCTCATGAAATGCCAGGACTGGTATTGTGACTATATTTTACAAGATTGAGAAACTAAGGCTGCTGATAGATTTGTCTCTTCAAACAGGAACAGTTCTGGCCTGAGCCTGCAGGTGGGAGATTTCTGGCCTGAGTCTGCAGGTGGGAGATTTCTGTATCCAAGTAAAATTAACCAGGAAAGGCTAAAGATGTGAGAATTTTCTTCCATTATTGGACTAGTTACTAGATAAGTCTGATCAGAAGACCACATCTATAGAATTCTCTGATGTAATGATATTACTTGCTTATAGAGGCCTATAATTAGGAAGCTTCTACTATCATAAAATGGCATAAAATCTTCAACGTATAAATTATATTCCAGTTGTCTTGCTTTCAAAGTACAGACAGTTCTTGACTTACAATGGTTCAAGTTAAAATTTTTCAACTTTACAATGATGCAAAAGTGATACACATTCAGTAGAAATCGTACTTCAAGTACCCATATGACCATTCTGCTTTTCACTTTAAATAGAGTAATCAATAAATTACATGAGCTATTCAATCCTTTATTGTAAAATAGGCTTTGTTTTAGATTATTTTGCACAACTGTGGCTAATGTAAGAGTTCTGAGTACGTTTAAGGTAGGTTAGGCTAAGCTACGATGTTCACTAGGTTAGATGTATTACATGCATTTTTGATTTAATATTTTCAATTTACAATGGATTTATTGGGATGTAACACCAACATAAGTCGAGGAACATCTGTACTATTTGTGGACAATTCTGTATACTTTGTTTTAGATTACAGGTAAAATAAGACTTTAAAAAGTGTGAGTTGGGAGTAACCCAAAAGACAACAAACAAATGCAACCAACAACTGTGCTTATAATAGCTTTTTAAAGGAATGCAGAACATGTACTTCTGAATGTAGGATTTATAAAATAATTTCATAGTTTAATTTATGGACTGGTCTCATGCTTTAATGGATGTATCATAGAAATGAATATAAATTCATTGTAATGAAGTAATTGATAGATATCTGACAATGCTGTGACAGCTGAATTAATGTGTGTGAAGTGTCAGTATTCATGATAAACATTAATAAATACTGCA
Organism: Eulemur rufifrons; assembly: GCF_041146395.1. Classification (NCBI taxonomy): domain Eukaryota; kingdom Metazoa; phylum Chordata; class Mammalia; order Primates; family Lemuridae; genus Eulemur; species Eulemur rufifrons. Next base: position 28,510,836 of record NC_091006.1, read on the forward strand.
TATAATTGAATTAACAATGATGTAATAAAATCTTTTGCTCCTATGCAAAACCAATTTAACCAGGCAGAAATAATATTTTTTATGCCTATTATGAACATTTAATTTCAAAGTAGAGCACTTAGCACAGATTTCTCCAAGAGATTTCATTTATGTTTCCTAAGCTTACTTTCATAAGAGCTAATTTTTCTTGGTATAACTTCTTAAAAAATCACAGGTTTGGTGCTAAAAGTTAATATTTATAAGTTATTTTTGATAGTGCTCATGGGATATATAAAATATATACTAGTTCTTGGCTGCCTTTTTTAGTAGTAGGGCATCAAAAATGCACAATGCTAGAAAAGTCTATGCTTCAGTCAGGGCCTATATCGTATATTAGTTTCAGTGTTGTTCCAAAGCAAAGATACTTTGGCTTATTCCATTATTATATTAATTCTTGTGAAAAAAGAAAGGAAGATGATGTTTAAAATAAGGTTTACTTGCCATTCTTTTTAACATTTTAGTGAATTTTGTAGTATCAAAAGAAGCTAGTATAGCTGAAACATTATTTGGTTCAAAATAGTTGAATCTTGCCTGTGGATGGAAGAAGTGAACTTGATAATATTTTTTTGAAAATTTGAAAGACTTCTATGGTAACAGTCTGGTCTGCCTCCTACCTTATTATTTGAAGATAGATGTGTTGAAAAAGACCAATTTATGACAAAAAGCCAATACTGTGGAAGACTTCTGATCCCCATTATTTTTAGATTCTGCCACATTTTGGGTTCCAGCTTCTACTGAAATACACATTCTCTTAAAATGAGTCAGTCCATTGCTTTTGGTTCAGAGTTGAGTGTGTCTGATCTTAATGTGTTCCCCTCAGCATTCCACAGCTTTGCTTCATGGCTTAGTGTAATTATTATAAAAAATATTTTGGAAAATCATATGGTGTTATTAGATGCAATGGAAAATAATTTTATGCACACATAAATTTGAGGCAAATTTGCATACTGGCAAGAAGTTTAGTCTCATCCAAAATCTACTGAAAAAAATCAAATCTTAAGAACTAAGATTATTTCCTCCAATAGAACCTAAATAATATTTTTTTCTTAGATGTTAAGTGACTTTGCATGTAACTTTTTTTGAGCATTAACTGATCATTTAGTTCCAGAATGAAAAAATATACACTGAATACCTAATAATGCATGACAGTTTTTTTCCCCTAAGTGTTTTATATAACCTTTTGCATTTATTTTCTCCAAATCCTATGAGGGAGTTATCAAATTGTGCTCTGTTTCTGATAGGAAAAATAAAAGTAAATAAAGAGAAGTGAGCCACTACTCACTGCATGGACACACACTGAATCAGTAAGGACCAGAGCCTTTTACCAGGCCCTCTAATCTCAGGTCTTACTGTCTTTCCATAGCACCAGAGAAGGAGAGTCAAATGCTCATGTGAGATCAAAGGATGGAGCAGGAGGATGAGGACTGGGATTATTGGGACTGCTAGAAGGCCAGAGAAGAGGGAGTAAGATTGGTTTGCCATTTTAGATCTCCTTTCCTAAGAAAGAGATAGTAAGTTGTGAGGGGATAAATATGAGGTCTGTCCAGAGAGTATCCAGCCATCGTTAATAAAATGAGAATGGGTACATGGCTGGATACTTTCCAGACAGATCTCATATTCTTGTGATCCAGGGTTCTAGGCATCTCCTCTGACAGTGACTTGGGCAGGATAGTGACTAGAGTGGATGGTTGTTCCATGAAACTTTGTTATAAGACTTTGTTATAAGACTGCTTGGGAAAACAGAGCAAGGTGATCTTATTTTCCAACATTTTTAATGCATCTTAAACATGATGTCTGAATTGTAAATAATCCTACATATTAATAAGCTATCTGTTTTTGGCTAACACTTTATTGTTTTAATTACTTTATGTTTATAAAATAATTTTTAATAGGGGAAATGATTTCCTCCTAAGTTGAAAGATTTCACATAATGTAGTAATAGACTTTAATAGGTCAGACATGGTGTGAACTAGGGAAAATGTTTTTCATACTTTACATCTTCGTTGGACCCAATTTTTATTCTTTTTTTATGAGGCTAAAAGCTCAAATACTTGACTTTTTGGATGCTTAGCTTGTTTTCTAATTTTAGAAATATCTAAATTTTATTGAGTCATAAAACTCTCAGTGACCTTTCTTGAAATGAAAGTTTTTTGCTTTTTTTTTTTTTTTGGTTTTATTTGCATTTCTTTCTGTTGATCTGAATATGATAAATTCTTACGACTGTATCATGGGAAATGATCTTAAAAGGCTTCTTTTTTTGACAATCTCTGACAAGCTCTTATTAAGCTGGCTGAACATCTCCAATAATGAGGAATTTACCCTGTACAGGAGTTGGTATAGACTGCTGGTTAAGAACGGACTTTGAAGTCAGATTTTGGGGGGTTAAATCCCACTTCTGCTCTTTACTGTGCCTCATTAAATGACTGTGATGATTCAATGAGTTAATACACCAAAATTATTCACGATAGGGTAGTGCATGGTAAATGCCATGTAATGATTACATTTATATCACAAGGTCACTCATTTCATTTCTGACTTGATATACTTTTAAAGAGTTGCAGTGTATCTTTAATTTAGGATGTGATTTGGCAACTTTTCTACTTTTATTCCTTTTTGCTTTTGAAAAGCAAAGTAGTAAATATTTTCACTTTGTAAGCCATGGGGTATCTGTTGCAACAACTTGACACTGCTGTAAAAGCATGAAAGCAGTCATTGACAGCACATAAGTGTGAATGCGTATGGCTGTGTTCCAGTGAAAATTTATTTACAAAAACAGGCAACGGTCTAGATTTGGCCCACAGGCCATAGTTTACTGACCTCTAATTTAGTAAATTATTTCAATTCTTTCATAAATATTTCATTCAAACTGGAAGCATGTCTTAAACCCAAGTTGAAATAAATATACCCATCTACAGAAGAAAATCATGAACTCCATGCTCCCTTGACAACTAATCCATTTCGACTACCAACAAGATGATGACTGCTTGCCTACCCAGTGGCAGACAAATGGCATTTGAAAGGTCACTATTAATTAGAGTGAGAACTTGAAAAAGAATATCAAGTTTGAGTTATGACTAAAATACCACAGTCTATCCAAAGAATATTTTGAAAAAAATTCACATAGCTTTTAAATGAAGACATTACACCTGCTGTATTATATTATCATTTTGAACAGCAAAAACCATACATATTTATATGATGTATAAAAATCTTGTCTACCAGTGTATTAGAATTCAATAGTATAGATTCATAGCAATTTAATTAAGATAATAGTATTTTATATAAATAGAGTCTTAAAATGGCATACAATGTTTTGGAATTTAAATTAACAATGTAAAATATTTAGACAATTTTTTAAAAGATAGATAACGATTAGATGTTATATTTAAAAATTATACATAAAGCATCACAAAAGAAAAATAATTGATTAGTAATTTTAAACAGCATTATATTAAGAAGAAGTGTTCAAATGAATTTTTAAACTGAAACTTAGGAATAGCACAAAATATTAAAATCTTGAAACAATCGATTCTATATGCACAAGAATAGTGTTGAGCAACTTCTAGGTTTAAAAAGTACATGTTGAAAGTGCTTTTTGTAGCTGACATAGTTATAAATTTAAATAAGGTTTGAGGTCTATATATACTTGGAGATATTTTATATCTTAAATCTAAAAGGTAGCAGGAGGCAATGCAATTACAGTCATTTTTCTAAGTGTAAACTGATCTGTTATAATATTTAATGCAAGTTGTTAATAGAATTGGCAGTGATATTAAAATATATTTTACTGTTCTTGTCTTTCTGTGTAAAGTGTACAGGACCTTTGTGTTAATATTAGGCTGCCCACCTGTGGGGGGTGGCGATGGGGAGGAGACAAGAGGAGATTAGAACTTAAAGGGAATGTGCAGTGAAATAGGTATATTAGTAATAGTAATATTGAGCTTCTGACATTCAAAAATGATTATGCAATTGGGCAATAACCTTTCTAGCCAGATAATGTCCTGAGGGAGGATTTCTCAAATTTCTTTTACCCCCATTTAGTATCTCAGTTAACACCTAGCTGGTAATATTAATTGCACAAAGTCAGTAGTGCAGGCGAACACTCTAGTGCACGCTTAAAGCTTAACCAAGGTTTAGAAAGAGGGGAGGTTATAGAATATTCAAGGAGAGCTAAATTCTTTCTGCCTTCAGGGAATGTAATGAAAAAGAGGGAAGAGAGAAACAGGTGATCAGACCAACCAGGCAGATACCCAGTTTCTACCCTTCTGAGTCTGGAATGAAAGGAACAAAGTATGTGTGGAGAAATGAGAGGAATAAGGGCCAAAGGAGTTGGGTACTCTCCTCTGGCTGTCCTTGGAACTCTGGAAGGAATCCAGATTTCAAGGTTCTCCATGCAAATCTGAGATGCAACCTCAGAAGAGGTTAGGTAGACATAGGATTTCGGGGTTAGCTCTCCTGAGACAAACTGAGTTAGTGTTTCCCAGTGACATTGGGTACTGGGCTAAGAGCCATTAGGCCTGTGGTGGTGCCATGTGGGCAGACTGGGGTGACCCTTTAGTGGAGGCTAGGTGAACTTCTGTGCCAGTGGACTGGATAAAATAAATAGTTACAGATTTAGGTATCTGAAACTAGTAGATTCAATTCTGGAAGAGAAACAAGTCTGGAAGGGAGCATTTACTGAATACATAAAGTAAAATTAAAAGAGACTACAAATACATCATTTTCTGATTTCAGCATCAAATAATGGCAAAATGTAAATGGCCAATGGACATCTGATATTGTCAAGCAGACCAGCTGTTGCAAGCAGCACTTTACCAAAGTCCAGGATAAAGTTACCCTTATTACAGCTTATAAAGATGCATAACCCACATCTGTCACTCCATATTCCACTCCCTGTCTCAGTCTGTTTATATTATAACAAAGTATCTTAAAAATGGGTAATTTATAAAGAACAGAAATTTATTTCTCACAGTTCTGGAGGCTGGGAAGTCCAAGATCAAAACATCGCAGGCTTGGTAGTTGGTGAGGGGCCAGTCTCTGCTTCCAAGATGATACCTTATTGCTGTTATCTTCACATGGCAGAAGGGCAAAAGTGGGGAATAGCTCCCTTGCACCTCTTTTATAAGGCCATTCATCTCATTCATGAGGGTGCTACCCTCATGACTTAGTCACCTCTTAAAGATCCCACCTCTTAATACTATTACATCAATGATTAAGTTTCAACATATGAATTTTTAGGGGACATTTTCAGACCATAGCACCCCCAGAGGCCTTTTCGGGGAAGAAACAGATATAAGGGTGGATTATATAAAAGACTGGATATTGTTTTATGTAAGAAACTTGAAGGGACTCTTATGATTATCACATTGGCTTAAATTTAAACAAAATTAGACATTCAGACATTTAAATTTATATCAGATTAGATATACATTCAGCTAAGTTTTCCCACCTTAGTAATAGTTTTATGTTTTGATGGAAGACCAGGTTCACTGTAGACTAAATAAATTCTGCACTACTGAATTGTAGTGGTTATATTTTATGACCTTTTTTCCAGGTCACAATTGTAATTTGTAAATGTTTTATTGATAGAATCTTTTCTTATAAAAGCCTCTATTATGTGTATATACTACAGATAGTAAAACACTTTATTAATTATGATAACCAAACATACAGAACATGAAACTTAGTTAACAAAAACATTAATAAGACTTTCATTAACTTATTGCTTAAAAATTCTCTCTGCCAATTATCTATTATAAGTAATTATTTATTTAAAATGTCTATTAAGTATTTCATGAGTGCTCTCATCTGTCATGGGCTCTGGAAATATGTAATGAAGTGTCCTCACTCTTAGGGAATTTCTTATTTAAGAACACAAAAATTTGAGTGCTTGTAATATTAGATATTACCTCTAAGAAATATCAACAGATAAGAAAAATATTATATAAATAATTGTTGTGGAAACTCAGGGGGGCGAAATAACACCATAGGTTGACCTTAAAAATTCATATATTGTGTATAAGTACATGTAGCGAAAGAGTTAGATTGAGGTAGATATGAGGGAAAAGCAAATATAGGGAGTGGAGTAGTGAAGCATGGGAATGGACTCAGTTCAAATAAAGATCTACATTTGGAATAAATAAGCAAATACAAAGATAGCAGCGATATTTATAAATTATTTTATACTAACAACTCTTTTTTTTTTTTTTTTTTTTTTGAGACAGAGTCTCACTCTGTTGCCCAGGCTAGAGTGAGTGCCATGGCGTCAGCCTCGCTCACAGCAACCTCAAACTCCTGAGCTCAAGTGATCCTCCTGTCTCAGCCTCCCGAGTAGCTGGGACTACAGGCATGCACCACCATGCCCGGCTAATTTTTTCCTATATATATTTTTAGTTGTCCATATAATTTCTGTCTATTTTTAGTAGAGATGGGGTCTCGCTCTTGCTCAGGCTGGTCTCGAACTCCTGAGCTCAAACGATCCGCCCACCTCGGCCTCCCAGAGAGCTAGGATTACAGGCGTGAGCCACCGCGCCCGGCCTATACTAACAACTCTTACTGAATTATTTTCTTTACTTATATATCACTTGTCACAGAGCTAGTGAATAGAAGATCTGTCACAGATGGAATGTTTGTGTCCCTTCTAAACTCATGTGTTGAAATCCTTACCCACAATATGTTGGTATTCGGAGGTGCAGCCTTTGGAGTTAGTTAGGTCTTAAGGGTAGGGCCTTCAGGAACAGAATTCGTTCCCGTATAAAAGGGATTCCAGAGAGCTCTTTCCTTCTTTTTCTGCCATGAAAGGATACAAGAAGACTGCTGTCCACAGCCTGGAAGAGGGCCTTAACCTGAACCTAACCATGCAGGAACCCTGATCTCTGACTCCCAAGCATCTAGAATTGAGAGAAATAAATGTTTGTTGTTCAAGCTACCCAGTCTATGGTAATTTGTTAAAGCAATCCAAACTGACTAAGATGAAATCCATACTTGGACTGAAATATTTTAGCACCTTGTCTCAAACACTTTACAAAACTGAAAGACTCAGACAATGTCAAATGGAAGTGGGCACTGCATGTCAGGTTGAAGAGTTTAGGCTTAATGAGATAAGACGTGGTAACAAACAGATCTGCATAATAGTAACTTCTGTTGGAGTTTATAATTAGAAGGCATGAGGAGAAAAGGAAATATAAGTAATGTAACATCAAAAGTGTTTGTTATCAGATGTGGCTCTGAGTAAGTTGCTTTCCTAATCTATACAGTGATAATGATAATATCTACACAATAAAGTAATAAGAATCCCAACACATCAGTACCAAAGATATGTGAAAATGGTGTATACATTTAATGATGTATTCGTTTTCTCAAATTCAATATAGGACATTATTTTATAAAGCCTCAAATGTGTGATTAAATGTGACAGTTTTATAAGAAGAAGGAGAGGAACTCAGATGGCCATGGCTGTGTAGTCATGATTATTTGCCCACTCCAACAGTATGGATCAATGATGTGTAATTTCAGCACACTTAGGTACCAGGTGCCCAGTATTTGCTAAGTTAAGAATTTAGGAGGAATTTTGCAGGTGCCATTATACTAAGAATAATGCTTGTGATTAAAGGTGGGATAGGAATGGTCATCATAGAACCAGCCACCCAGTTCACTGAGGAATGACCCTAGAATTTTAGCACATGTATTAATTTTAACTCTGATTGGTTTATTCTAATCATCCACAATAAAGATTTAGAACCATAGTACTTAATCTCTTATTGGAGAGCACTGGTGAGATTCAAAAACAGACCTGGTTAAGAATATTGGTAAACACAGAAAACTAAACCCACTATTCCCTTCCTGAGACATAGCCAAGACTTATTAGCTAAGAACACTGATCAATTCCCTGGGGAGAAGAACAAATTAAGGGTAGAGATCAAAGGTGCACTGGCAGAAATCAATGACAGTGATTTTCAGCAACACAGTATAGGGTATAGGTGTTTGGTGGGTACATTGAAGCAGTCACATCTTTGGGTCACTGCTTTTGAGATAGGTATATGGTAATTTGAAGGCGAGGAGGAACTTCAGCAAGCTAAGCAGTGTTGATTTGAGGGCACTGAATAAATATGGAATTATATGACTATTTTTCTTTTTGGTATCTCCAAGTCCTTTGGTAGGGGTAGGCGAGTATTTATTGTTCAACGCTTATGTGCACATATAGTAGATGTGCACATATAGTAGTAACATTCATTGAGTGTTGGGCAGGTGGAAGGGGGAGGGTATATTCACACCTAATGGGTGTGGTGCACACCATCTGGGGGATGGGCACACTTGAAGCTCTGACTCAGGTGGGGCAAAGGCAATATACATACGTAACCTAAACATTTGTACCCCCGTAATATGCTGAAATAAAAAAAATAAAAAGAAATTTTAAACAACTGGCTGAATCTTTACGAACTAAAGAGGAAATATTTTCCTATATTTTTCTCTTGATGTAGTTTTTAAGAGAATTTTCTAGAAAAATAGAATGTGGGTGAGGCTAATGTACTTGGATTGTGGTGTAGCACATTTTGCAGTACCCAGCATGGGTTTGCACACTGTTGGAGAACACTGAGTGCCCTTCCACAGGGACTGGCTTTAGAGAATGATACCTTCTGAGCTTCTAGGAAAGAAAGAAAATGACACAAAACTAAAGTTCTCAAATGGTTGGGCACTTACAGATTAATAAAACTGGCTGAGAGGATGATGAGTGTTGAAAATATTATATGTATTTTTGATAAGTAGTTCGTGAAAAATAACATTACCATTTGGCTTTAGTAATGTTTTCTTGTAAAAGAGTCATCACAAGGCTGGACAAGCACTAAATTTGCTAGATTTGAGAATTAGCCTACATTATGGTAAAAAGACAATCATTCAAAAGGCATTTGCTATTTTCTAAGCATTTATCAAATAGATATGATGCTTGACATACTATATTTCTGAGTGTCATGGGTGATGATATAATATAAGAAAATGCCATTATTCTCATGTATTCTTACGGTTATAGCTCTATTTGCAACATTTCCAGTTTTATGTTTTTTAAAATTTACTTAAATTTGAGGAAGTATAATATGTTCTAAATCCTTTGTGAAATTTCACAGTTAACTTGATTATGTCTTTCAGCAAAATTAGTCTAAAGGAGAGAGAGTAAAATAAGTGGATATGCAGTTAGATGAGGAAAGAATAGTTTTGGAAGAAATTATAAAATATAAAATATGTTTAAATCTACCAGAGACTTATAATCACAAAATGATCCCAATATTGCTTTAATCAGCCAGCATCAATGTTAACAGTTCTATAACACTTGATTATCACCGTTTTCCCACTTTTCTACTAATAATTTAAAAGTAGATTTTAATTAAATATACTTCATTAAGCAAATATCATTTTCTTTTCTTATTCTTTCTATATTATCCTTGAATCTTCCTATATTGTTTTTCTACTGCATGTCTCTTACTTTATTATTTTCTGGTTTTATCCTTTTCTAACATAAGTTTATATAGGTACAAGTTTCTTCTTAATCACAGCTTCAGCTACATCCCACAAATTTTTATTAGTCTGATATTTATTTATTTATTTATTTTTTAATTAATTAATTTATTTTTTTGAGATAGAGTCTTGCTCTGTTGCCTGGGCTAGAGTGCCATGGTGTTGGCCTACCTCACATCAATCTGAAACTCTTGGGCTCAAGCGATCCTCCTGCCTCAGCCTCCTGAGGAGCTTGGCCTGCAGGTGTGCACCATGCCTGGCTAATTAGTAGAGGCGGTGTCTGACTCTTGCTCAGGCTGGTCTCCAACTTCTGAGCTCAAGTGATCCTCCTGCCTTGGCCTCCCACACTGCTCAGATAGTCTGATACTTTTTAAGAAATTTCCACTGTGAGTTCTGCTTTGGTAAATGAGTAAGAACTATATTGTTTATTTTTCAAATATTTGGAGATTTTTGTGTCACCTTTCTTTCTTTCTTTCTTTCTTCCTTTCTTTCTTTTTTTTGCTTAATTTCGTTGTGCTTTGCATGATTTTGAAGTCTGTTAACATTTGCTATTTGAACATGGAAATTGCCAATGTATATAAATGTTCCAAGAATACAAGAAAATAATTTGCATTTTGAAATTCTTTTTTTTTTTTTTTTTTTTTTTTTGAGACAGAGTCTCGCTCTGTTGCCCGGGCTAGAGTGAGTGCCGTGGCGTCAGTCTAGCTCACAGCAACCTCAAACTCCTGGGCTTAAGCGATCCTACTGCCTCAGCCTCCCAAGTAGCTGGGACTACAGGCGTGCGCCACCATGCCCGGCTAAGTTTTTGTATATATGTATTTTAGTTGTCCATATAATTTCTTTCTATTTTTAGTAGAGACGGGGTCTCGCTCTTGCTCAGGCTGATCTCGAACTCCTGACCTCGAGCGATCCACCCGCCTCGGCCTCCCAGAGTGCTAGGATTACAGGCGTGAGCCACCGCGCCCGGCCTGAAATTCTTGAGTGAAGCTTATAATCAATGAAGTGAAGTCAGTCATACTTTTTCAAATCTTTTATATCCACATCTCTTGTTGGTTAGTTATTGAAAAATGTATGTTATCCCTTGCTAGGTTGTGCATTTAGATATATCTCCTTTTGTTTTTATAATTGTTAATTTATGTATTTTTAGAATATGATTTTAGATGTTTATAAACTTAGAATTGGGTGTTTTCCTGGTGAATTGGCTTCTATACCATTAAGAAACTATTGCTCTTGGCTGGGCAAGGTGGCTTACACCTATAATCCCAGTGCATTGGGTGGTCAAGGCAGGAGGATTACTTGAGGCCGGGAGTTTGAGACCAGATTGGGCAACAGAGCAAGACCCCCATCTCTACAAAAAATTTAAATTAGCTGGGTGTGGTGGCACATGCTTGTAGTTCCAGCTATTTGAGAGCCTGAGGTGGGAGGATTGTTTGAGCCCAGGAATTAGAGGTTGCAATGAGCTGTGATTGTGCCACTGCAATGGCACTCCAGCCTGGGTGACAGAGTGAGACCCTGTCTCAAAAAAAAAAAAAAGTAATAGTAATAATAAAAAAGAAAGTATTCCTCTTTATTACTAGTGATGACTCTTGTGTTAAAGTCAATTTTTTTTTCTTTTTTTTTAATGTTATATTTTTTGCCTTAGCCTTACTGTTTGCCATCTTGTGTCCTCATAATTAAGGGCTGTCTCTTAAAAGAATAAAACTGTTATTGTTTTTAAATCCAATCTAAAAATATTTTCTTTTAATCAGAGTGTTTAGTCCATTTACATGTGTTGGGTTTAAATCTACAATTCTGCTATTTCTTATTGATGTGTCACCTGTTCTATACTTATTTTTCTCTCCTTCCTTAACATTATTTGGGATTAATTAAGATTTATGTTAAATATTTTTCCTCCTTACCACTTTGATATTTATATTTTCCGTAAGTACTATTTTGAGAGTACCTTGGAGATTACAATATGCAATGTTAACTTACGTAAACTATCATATGTAGTGCTATATTAGCCACATTCCAGGTAGTGCGAAAACTTTAGAGTCTTTCTCCACAAAGTGTGGTCCACAAACAGAATGGGCATCACCTGGACACTTGTTAGAACTACAGAATTCTCAGGCTTCACCCTAGATCTACTCCATCAGAGCCTGCAGTTTTACAAGCATCCAAGGTGTGTCTTATATACATTAAATTTGAAAAATATTGCCCCTGAACACATTAATTCCAATTATCCTCATTCCTGCCTTTTTATGTTATTGTAGTCATGTAATTCTAAAATATTTTTAAACTCTATAAGTCATTATTATTAATTATAGCAAATATACATAGCTATTTACCCACTTACTAGATTTAATCACATACCGAGCCTTTTATTGTCCTTCCTTCCTCCCTTTCTTCCTTCCTTTCTTGTTCTTGGTTAAATCCAGAATAATTTTCTTTCTATTGAAGAATTCCTCCAATATTTCCATTACTGTTGATCAGCTGGTGTTTAAATCTTCCATCTTTTTTGTTTTAAAAATGTACTTGTGTCACCTTTAATTTCAAAAGGTGGTATAGTCATTTGGTATAAAATTCAAATTAATGCAACCCAGAGTAGCCCAATGCTTATGCCATAATGGACACTCTATATATTTGGTGGATTAATAGTTTATTTTAAAAAATATAATTACTTAAGTTTGACATGCAACTCAGTCAAATGGCGTGTTTTTCTTAGTTGTTTTTCTTATTAGAAAAAGTGAGATTTTGCTGAACATAATAAAACAATCAATTCTACTCCTCTGTTTCTTTCTGATTATGGAAATAATCCTTATAAAACCTTGTATATATTGATTACAAGAGTTTCATAGTTTGTATGGAGGTCACAAAAGTTACACAGTTGATTATACTCAATTTCAGAGTTTTATCAAAAAAATATGTAAAAGAATCCTTCTGTGCATTAAGATTTCAGTTAAGGCTGAAATACTACAATATAATGTGTTTAATTTTGTTACAGGTTCACATCTGATTGTAGTTGATCATGAACAGCCCTCAGTAAATGAAGACCAAGGTATATACAAGAAATTATAGTTTCACAATGTATGTATACACCTTAGTTGGGAAAAAAAAGCGATTGAACCCTGTAGCTATAGAAGCATTTTTAAGTACAGAATGCTCTGAAGACTTACACATTAAACTACTGTTGTGAATCTTACTGCAAATTAAATGGAACATCTAGATTTGGCAGTATCTAGGTTTTTTGTTTCAAACATGTGTCATCCATATTATTTTAGTACTTTTTCTATTCGCAGTGACAGCTGTCAATGTTCAGCAAACAAACAAACTAAACAAACAAACAACCAAACCCTTAACATCTGTTGTTGTTCTGCTATAAGTGTTCTGATAGGTTTTGTTTTACATACTTTATAATGGGAAGAATGAGAAACTAGAAACTTTCTCTCAGAAGCTTATTTTTATTAGTATTTTTATTCGAAGCAACTCAAGTGCCCATAATGGAACATATGTTATTTATTTTTAGAAAATACTTATTGAACATCTATAATGGTATGGGTAGGCATAATTTTGGAAAATTATTTAGCATAAGCTTATTTAACTATCACTAATTTAGATCCTAATCTGCTGTGAAAGACAGCCAAGAAAAGGTATTTTATACGCCATTCTAATGTTTGATTACTCCTATAAAAAGTTAATTCTTTATCCAACCTAAATTTTACATGATGTTGCTTAAAATCCTTTCCTTTGGTGTGAAAAATATTTAAAGTTAGTAAGAATATGAAAGATTTCATCAACCGACCCATTTATTTTTACATACATTCTTATATTTTTTTTACCTGATAAATTAGGTCTTTTTTTTCCAGACACGTGACAGGTCACTTGAGTTAGTAATAGGAATAGCTCTCATTCTTACTCCTAGTCAAGAACTGCTTACTGCACCACAGGTATTGTCATCTTAATGGAGCTACTGAAGATATGGTCAGCTTCCATACATTGTATTTTTGGAGTGATAAAAGATCTTGCTTTTTTCTTCTTCATCAAGCTATTATGTAGTATATAGAAGCTTATTTTTTTTTGGAATTATGTAATTACAAAACAAGAAAATGTAAGTGAATAGATGCTAGAAGTGGAAAAAAGCAATAAGACAGAACATCATTACATATAATTTTTTGGTTTTCTCTATTTTCAATGTTTATTCTTTAATTAGTATTAAAAATTATGTGTAAGCCCTTCTCAACTCATCATGAATTAATATTTTGTTTTCCCAATTATTGGTATTTATATTTAGTGATACAAGCTTCCGTTTTGTGTGTGTGTGTGTATATACTAGCTATGTGCCAGGAATTTTATATGTATTTCTTACCAGAAATAAAAAAAATTCAAACAATATTTTATCTCCAATTTAAGGAGGAAACTAGGCCTAAAAGAAGTTGTGATATGTCTCCAATCATTCAACTAGAAAACTATGAAAGCATGTTTCTTTGACCCTCAAACATTGAAATTTGGATTAAATTACTCTTTTCTACTGTATTATATTTTTGAGCATGAACTATGTCAATGTGAATTAATTAAAATTGCCATAGTAACGTTATTGTAGAAGGTAAAAGAAAAAATTGGACTCAAATATATTCTCTACATGGGGACTGGAAATTTGGTAGCAATTATAGGAGACTGAGCTTATCCTTCCAGAGTTTTTAAATCTTTCTGGAAATAATATAGAAGTCTTTCTTTTGCATTTGATGCAGAATATAAACAATACAAAACTTGCTCCTATTTTTTAAAAATGTTTAAGAAATGCTGATATAAACAAAAGTACAGAGGATACTGTCTTTTCATTCAATCTGGCAAAATTTTAATAGGAAAAATGAAGCCATTGAATAGTAACATATCTAAGAAAGGTTTATATTTTATACTTATAGATGAATCGTATTATTAAAGTTTTTACTTTTTATTTTGATTAATTTATTTTTAGTTGCCTGGTTTGGTTACAGAAGATGGAGACACATTATCTGCTTTTATTATGGGTTGATAATGTGAGATGAATGCAGATATTTCACTTAAGTATATTACGCAATTATCTATATTGCCAATCTAATCAATTGCCTATCATAATTTGCAATTGTACATAATAAAATGAAGAGTGTATGAATAAAAGTGCACAATGATTGAGAATTGCCTCCCTGTCAGTGTGGAGGTGTGAGTGGGCTTTTAGTTGAGTTGAGTGGTTGCTTGACCTCCCAAGAAGCCCCTGTGCTTCTTTGAAATGTGCAGAAGTGAGAGTCTCCCTCTCGGGGTGGGCTCAGTGAGAGGGCTTTTTGGCTGAAGGGAGCCTCTGCTTCACTTCCTGGGTAGAGCCAGGGTAGCCCCTTTGCTTCTCTAAAATGGGCAGAGGCAGGCATCTCCCTGCTTGGGTGGGGTCACTGGGGAAAACTCTGAGGCCAGGCAGAGAAACTAGCAGTCTAGGGACTCAAGCTAAGTTGCGTTTCCACCATGCTTCTGAAGGCAACCAGCTCAGCTCTGCAGTGGGCTATGAGGTGGGCTGGTATCTCTGATCAGGTGCCAAGTTGGCGGGAACACAGAACTACACCCCAAGGTTTGCACGCTGGTCACTGTGACCTCTGCCTCCTTTCTTTGTTTTTACCTGACCCTGCACCCACCTCTGGCTGTGCTGTCTCCTCTAGTGTTCCCCGTGAGGTGAGACTGGAGTGAGATTCCTGGGAAGAGTCTGGGAATGCAAAGGAAGCTAGATGACCACCTCTAGTTAGATCTCTTTTCCCCTTATAGAAACTGTGGGCACAGGGAAATCCTCTCCATCCAGGCATTGTGCTAACTTGTCGGGGGAGAGGCAGCACAGTTGGAGTGAGACCATTCATGCTTACCCTTCTAATTTGGATTCCATTCACTTCTGTATACTACTTAAGTGTGTCAGGTTTGTTTCCAAGTGTTGGGGTTTTCAAAGCCATGTTTTAGTCTGTGGATAGTTGCAAGGTGAACTTCTTTGTGGGGACTGGGGAGTGGAGCCTGAGACTTGCTCTGCTCTTCTGCCTTCTTACTGATGTCTTGAGTTGCTTGCAATTCTTAAAGGCCACCTGCAATTTCCTATAGCAGCGCTTCCTCCAGAATGTTCATTTACTTCATAAAAGCCACAAGAAGAGTCTCTCTCACTCCAGTCCATCAAGATAAACTCTTACATAATGTAAATAATTATGAGAGTGACATCCCACAACCTTTGCCATATAATATTACCTATTGAAATCTAATCATGGGAGTGAAATCCTTTGATATATAACATAATCTAATTATAGGAGTGACAACCCATCAACTCTGTCTCATTCTGTTAGTTGAAAGTCACAGGTCCCTCCCATAGACAAGGAAAGAAGTTTAATATTTCAATAGCTAAAATATTGGATGTGCAAATGTGCAACTTTAGTTTCCTACAATTTGAGCTTACCTCTATTTACCCAAATATTGACTCATGATTGGAAAAATATCTTGCTAATTTAAGTAGAATCTATTCCATTTTGGTTACTTTCTAGTTCAGGGATCTTTTTCTTCCCTCTTTTCTTTCTCCCAAGGGAATGTCAGTTGTCAAACGTAAGTTCACTTATTAAAGCAGCATTTAGCAATGTAGAAGGTAGTTTACTTCAGTCCATCCTGTTGGCCATTTCTCAGTTGTAGATTGTCTTGTACATGATCTTGGGCATTGTTTTCTTCTCAGCTGCACCTACTGCTGTTGTGTAAGGTTCTTCCATGATCTTAGGTTCGTGTCTCCTAAGTTACAGCCTGTGAAAATGTCTTCTTTTTTAAAATCTGAGTTTTTCCATTCTTTGGGACCTTTGAGCCATTCACATAATCCCTTTGAGGGCAGAGTCCAGGAATCTCAGCAAGGAAGGGAAGGACTCTAAATTACTCTCAAGACCATTAAGCTAAGCAGTCGTCTTCACCCATTACTTCTCCAATACTTTAGTACCTAAAGAGAAGGATTAACTGGGAATCTATTTCTTATACCAACCATTTAAAGAAATAGCATTTAAAAGAGAGAATGCAGCATTTCAGATAGTAGAACTAGGGCTAGTGTATGGTACCTCATCTACCCTCAATCTCTAAGCTTCTACTGCACAGCTTTGTTTTCTGATAGTCCAGCATGCAAAGCTTTTTTTGTGATGGAGAGCCTTAATTCTAGCTGTTTCTCTTTCTGGGAAACTCTCCTATAAGACTGTCTTCTATTCATTATTCAAATAGTAGCTCAAATGTCATTTTCTCCAAAAAGCCTTCCCTGAACATTTCTTCTCAGAAGTCCCCTGGTCACTCACTTTCTATTACTTCACCCTGCTTTCTTTTCATTGATGCATATGTTTAATGTTTATTAATTATTTTTCCTTCCTCCCCTGCATTGTGAAATCAGGAGGCTTGTCTGGTATCACATTTTCCTCCCAAATACAGACTAAGGACCCAGCCCATAATAGTTGCTTAATGAATGAATGACATATAAATAAACACATGAGGTTCTTCCGCTTATTTAGTAGACAATAGCCTGTAAAACACAAGCAACTTCCAAAGATACTGTATTTGGACTACTATTTAAACTGTTAATAAAACTTAAATTATCAGCTATTTTTGGGCAACAAATGCAGCTAAATCTGCTATACCATATAGGTTATTAAATTTTACTCTGAGACTTTATGAACCAGAAAATATAGAATTCAATCAAAACAGACCACTCTATTGAACTTATATCAAATATAAACATAACAGAAACCTCTTTTATGATGATGAAAGTCTGATGGCAAATTTTAAAATGAGCTTTGTACCAGAAATTACTTAATTTCAACATAGTAGAACATTAGTTTTACATACTATGGGAAATGATATTTTACTTCAATTAGGGCAGTTAAGGGAATTAAGGCCTTTATAATGTTTAACAAAGAAAAATTAAGTATTAAAATATAAAAAAATACAAAGATGCTTTATAATAAAAAGATACTATAATAAGAGTACATTAAATTATAATTCTTTCAGAAGTGGTAACTTAACAAAAAGCTGCTATAGAAGGAAAGGGGAATAGATACTCTGAAAATGGAGCAAAGACAAAACATGAAATAGATTATAAAGAGTTACTTATACTTTAAGAGAGCATATTGAAGTAGAAAACCAAATATGGAATGAGTCTGTTGTTTATAAATGGCTTTTAAGATTGTAATAAGAAGCATTTACGAAGATATCATACCCAGGGAAAATATCCTAACAGAGAAATGCTCCAGAAAGTAAGAACATTAATGATGATGTTAAAATGGAGCAGTATTGTCGTGTTATTTGTCAATTTTCCATTAAATTGTAGATAAGTGGGAGAGACCTCAAGAAATTTTCAGTTGACAAAAAGCAGATAAAAGAACAGTTGTTAAAAAATTTATCATATGCAAATAAGCAAGACCTACTGACCTTATATTCTATGATTTTTCAGAAGATTATTTTGTACACTTATTATTTTTGAAAAATTCTCGAGATGTCAGGCTGTATTGGCCTGTGAAAAGCTATTTAGCATTGAAAATTGCCTGAAATTTTATAAGCAATCACAGTGAATTTAATTAGGAAGTGGAGTCTAATGAGGTGCCAGAGGTTTGATGTTATATTGTCACGTTGAAAATCTTTAACAGTTTGGAAAGACCTATCCAAATGGCCTTTGTAAATGACAGTAAATAGGGAGGCACTGCAAAAAAACTAGTGGAATTAGAAATACTGTAAAAGGCTTTAAGCTGTCAGTGTAATTTTTCATAATTTGGCATGCTGCAAATCTGAAATCTTTATAAAGATTTCTGAATCTTCAGTTTGACTTTAAACTGATGATCTAATGTATCTATATATTTTAAGTCTTATCCGCACGGGAGATGAAAAAAAGTTGAAAAAGGAGAGATGAATAAAAAGATAATATAAGTAAAATTTGAGCCAAGAGGGTGATAGGATATTACGTGCCCTGTGAGAAGCAGTTACTGCTTTTATTGCTTAGTTCTAGTTGGATTTTTACCAATCTTTTTTTTTCTGAAAGAGAAAGATATCTTGCAAGAATCTAAGGAATAAAAGTAAAAATCTCCAACACACCACCCCCCAGGACAAATTGGAGTGCACATCTACCAGTTTTATACCAAAACAAGCTCTGAAGGGAAACAGATGAATCACAAAATCATCAAGCTGGTAAAAGACTTTTGCCAAACATAGAAAACATTTCCTTGGCCTGTGTATAAAAAGGCAACCTCACTATAGGTATATGTCATTGCTTTTCTTTGCATAATGTGATCAATTACACACATGTCTTTACTTACGCTCTCATGGAAAGCTGAATGTGAAGGGAGAGAAGAATTCTTTTTTGCAGTGGGTGCCTGTCCATGTCTGACTTTAAACCATTTTAGAACAAGTCATTGATAATGTATTAATAACTGTCACAACTAGTTCAGTTAGGTTCCAATCAACATCAGTTACATTTTCAAATAGAAAATTTCATATGATAGTTTCATGGCTTATTGGACCCTAGAGAATATCTTGCAACTATCTCTTCAATTCAAAATAAGAATAAAAAGAAAAAGTCAAATATTTGTTGGGTTGTTTTAGAACTTGGAATGGTTAATTTTATGTGTCAACTTGGTTAGGCTCTCATGCCCAGTTGTGTCAAACACTAGACTAGAATTTGCTGTGAGTGTATATTGTAGATGTGATTAACATTTATAATCAGTTGACTTTAAGTTAAGCAAATTACCCTCAATAATGTGGGTAGGCTTCTTCCAATTACTTGAAGGCCTTAAAAGCAAAATTGAATCTTCCTGGAGAAGAAAGAATTTTTTCTTAAGACTGGAACATACATTGTGGTTATTAGCCCTTGATTGGCTGTATAGCATGGGAATATTTTCTCCCATTCTATAGGTTGTCTATTTGCTCTGTTGTTTCCTTAGCTGTGCTGAAGCCTTTTAATTTAATCAGGTTCCATTTATTTATTTTTGTTGTTGCTGTGATTGCCATCAGAGTGTTCTTCATAAATTCTTTGGCTAGGCTGGTGTCTAGAAGAGCTTTTTAAGAATTTTCTTCTAGAATTCTTATGGTTTCATGTCTTAGGGTTAACCCTTTTATCCATCTTGAGTTAATTTTAGTGAATGGTGAGAGATATGGATCCTGTTTCAATCTTCTGCATATGCCTATCTAATTTTCTTAGCACCATTTATTGACTAGGGATTATTTTCCCCAGTGTATATTGTTGTCTGCTTTGTAAAAGAACAGATGGCAAAATGTAGATGGTTTTATATCTGGGTTTTCTGTTCTGTTGCATTGTCCATATCTCTATTTTTTTGCCAATACCATGCTGTTTTGGTTACTATAGCCTTGTAGTATAATTTAAAGTCTGATAAAGTGATGCCTCTTGATCGGCTTTGATGAATGGAAGTGTACACCAAAGGTTGTTTACATCAACTTGTATCAAGTCTTTTCAAATTTAGATTATTTAGGCTGGGATTGGTGGCTCATGCCCTGTAATCCTAGCACTCTGGGAGGCCAAGGCAGGAGGATTGCTTGAGCTCAGGAGTTCGAGACCAGCCTGAACAAGAGCAAGACCCGTCTCTATTAAAAAGAGAAAAAATTAGTGGGATGTGGTGGCATATGCCAGGAGTTCCAGCTACTTGAGAGGCTGAGGCAAGAAAATAGCTTGAGCCCAGGAGTTTGAGGTTGCTCTGAGCTGGGCTGATGCCATAGCACTCTTACTTGGGAAACAGAGCAAGACTCTGTCTCAAAATAACAGCAACAGCAAATAATAATAATTTAGATTAATAAACAATTATAGAGCAAAATTTTAAATTTCAATATTTGTCCAGGAAGGCTAATTAATCTAGGTAATTCAAGGACAATCATTCCTATTTTGTAACCTCATAAAACTTATAGTATGTCATCAAATCACGTGATGATGGCAAGGCCTACTGCCTGCTGTTATTCACTCCCAACAATGTTTATTATTTATGGCCTCAGAAAAATTCCTACAGCTATTGTAATCCTTCTTCTTTTCTTTCCTAACCTTCAGGACCACCGCGGTGCAATACCTAATAACATCCTTCATATCTCCAGTGACCAATACAGAAAATGTGTGTAAAATTTTGTTGGCATATGCATGTTTGCATTTTACTGGAGAACTTTATTAGATTTTAAGAGGAATGTATGATATCCCTACTCCATCACTAAGACCAGATAAGATTCATTTTTCTAGGGAGCACAATAAGATTATTTATTAACATATTAAAATAATGTAATCTACCAAACTAGTTAATACGGCTAGTTTAGAAAAATATATTTGTGAGTTATTTATTGGAAATACAATGACAAAAATCTGAGAGTGCATATAAGGGTTATACTTTAACAACTTCCTCTTAAATTTATATATTTTTAGATAGAGAAGACAGATATAAGGACATCCACATGATATTTTAAATGCTTGTAATTAGACAAAAAGATACAATCATGTAGTCTAGTAAGCATTACTTATACATTATATAATTCATTTTTATAACCAAATTCTGTACTAAAAAAAGAACATATTTTCTAGGAGACATTTAATATATAATTGCTTATATTTAATAGATCATTGCCAACACAAATGATTTCTCCACTTCTGAAGATTTTCTAAAGAACATTATATTAAAATCATAATTGAAATTCTTTAGTTAAATATACTCTTTATAAAAAAGTTATGATTCAGTCTAGAACATGTACTCTTTATCTTGGCACATAATGGTACTAGAATAATATTCTAGGTTAAGCTATTTAATCTCTTAATATAAAAACTGTTCAAAGGGAACATACCCATGAATAGATGGAGAAAAATTTTTCATAGTTGGAGGCAGTGTTTTTTCCTTAGGAAACATTATCTTTGAGGGTATATAATGTGGATGTATGGTGCTGTGGCAAATGAAATAAATGATCAATTTCTTGAAATACTCTATTCAAAGGCCATGTCTTTGGGGAAAAATAAAAGGCTGTGATATTTGGTGTTGTAGTTGAATATTTTGGCAAAGACATACATACACACTACTTACTTCTGAAACATGTGAATGATTACTGTGTTTAGTATTTCGTTTGTTTCAAAATATAATAATGCTCTTCTGTTACATAATGCATTCTTGACAAAGCAGTCATATTTCAATGACAGTTTTAAGTATTTTTTTGTTTTACTTTGGATTGGACAGTTTCTATAACGATGTACCATTTGGGAAAAGAACAAATGTTCCAGATAAGATATACTTCATATAGCATTCGGTTTTAATGTATGCATTTTGCAATATTCTGGTAGTTTAAATATTAAATTGGGTAGTGTACATATTTTCATAACAAAGGAAGAATTTTATTTTATCACACTGAAAGCAAGAACAATGTCTTTCCACAGATTATCAGCAGTACTCAAGTATGGAACACAATGGATCAATGAGCAAAACACAAGAAAACTAATGAATTTTCTCAGAAAATTTACTCAGAGTAATTTTCCTTCACATTTCCATGGTAGACAAGTGCTTGAACAATAGCATTATTAAAATTTTGTACTCAGTGCAAATGGAGCAACTCTTCACATTAAGAAGTGAATGGTTTATCACTTTCAGATCTATGGAAGACAAAAGAAATAGGCTATTAATTCTCTCTTACAGTAAAAAGGTTTATTTTAGAGGTGCTTTCTAACTGGAATTCCCATCTGAAAGAAATTGAAACATCTAAATATTTCTATGTATAGAAATATCACCTCAACTGATAATTTCATTTTGTTAAAATAATAGTCTTAAAGTTATCTGATAAGCCTTACGAATAAAATATTATTACGCTGGTAAGATACAGACATTTAAAGTCTATAACCTCAGGAGCATGGTAAAACCAGACTGCTATTAATATATCAGACAACTGCAAAAAGGGTCTTATTTAAATTGCAAAACATTTTGATGTTTATTTAATCTATAGACTGTTGTAGAAAAATAAGTTAATGAACTGTGTTAATCTTGCTGAGGTCCATAAAGAGTTCAGGCTTTTCTGTTAATAGAAAAATCTCAGTCTCTTGTGTCTAGTTTTTCTTCTATTGGGATATTCAAGAAAAACAAATGGTGGCTTTAGCAGATTTAAATCTAAACGCAGTATGAAACTGATTTCTTTGGCATTGTACAATGTCTTCAAAAATCATAAAAGAAAGAAATTTTCACCAGTAATTCACACCTGCATAATCTATGAATTAATTGCTAGGATATTATAAAGATATTCTTAAAACAGTGTGGATTTAGTACTTTCACCTGACATGTTCTCTTTCTTAAGAAACTAGTTTGGAATATACCCCAGGATAACTAGGAAGTAACCAGGTACAGTTTATAGAATTTAGGCACAGACCAATCAGATTGGATGCCAGAAGGTGTGCTGTAGCACTTGTCAAATAATTAGCTCTGGATTTAATCTGGAAGAGCAGTGTAAGGAAGGCAGGGATGTCAACAGGTCTACATTATGAGCAAAGTAGATTGGAGCAGCAGAAGAGAGAGCTCAAAGAGGGAGCTCACGGGGAAGGGAGTCAGTGCAAAAGGTGAAAAGGACCTAAAAGATTATGTGATTTACAGTCAGTATAGCAGGGTTCATTTAAACCCATGAATTCTGTAGCCTATGTTATGTTCATTTATCAACAGCTCTGCCTAAGTTTCCTTATCTGTGCTATTGGCATGATATAGGATTATCATAAAAATGAATTACTGTAAATAAAGCAGTAAGAATAAGCATGTTACACAAAAACAAAATGTAAAAGCTGAAGGAAAAATGAGGATAACAAGAAAAGTGAAAGGCCGGGCGCGGTGGCTCACGCCTGTAATCCTAGCTCTCTGGGAGGCCGAGGCGGGTGGATCGCTCGAGGTCAGGAGTTCGAGACCAGCCTGAGCAAGAGCGAGACCCTGTCTCTACTAAAAAAAATAGAAAGACATTATATGGACAACTAAAAATCTATACAGAAAAAATTAGCCGGGCATAGTGGCGCATGCCTGTAGTCCCAGCTACTCGGGAGGCTGAGGCAGTAGGATCGCTTAAGCCCAGGAGTTTGAGGTTGCTGTGAGCTAGGCTGACGCCACGGCACTCACTCTAGCCTGGGCAACAAAGTGAGACTCTGTCTCAACAACAAAAAAAAAAAAAAAAAGAAAAGAAAAGTGAAGACATTAGGAGAACTAGTTTACAGGAAGTATTAATTTCCTAAAAGTGGCATATCTTAAGGAGAATAATGAAAGTTTTCATGTGACCTTGATCCTAGGTACAATGTACTTCTGGAAGGCCTGACTCATGATGTTTGCCCAGTGGATAAAGAAATATAACTCTATTCCCAACTTGGTATCAAGTAAGATTCAAAAAATCATAATTATGTAAACATACTTTACTGGGAATTAAATTTCAGAGTAAACCTAAGAAAAAGTAAATGGTCGAAGAACAAAAGGTAAATGATTATCACCATGATAATGTAAAAGTTAAAAGTCAAAGTAGTGTAGCTGAGAGAATGTGGGTAGTGAAAAGGGAGAAAAAAGTAGGGTTGCTTACTAATATTCTTATCTGAAAAAGTGTAGAGCAAAAGCAACTTTTCAAACATTGATGGAGGTTTAAGAATATAATTTTCAATGATAAAGATAACCAGTAGAAAAATTATAACACATATATATTCATATATATCAAAATCTTCATTTAAAGGTAGCAGATTATTTTGAACATAGCAATTCCTGTCAAGAAGTTAGTAGATCCCACCTTGATTTCTGGTTTATTGTAAAATCATGGTAGTATTACCTAAATTCAAATATTCTCACCAAAAAAATTAGAACTCACATCTTCAGCATAAGTATGACATGGAGACCATTATGAAGTTCAAACTACCTGTGCATATGTAAAATAAACACCCATATTCACCAGAAACAGCTCCAGACCTCATACCTAGCTGTGGTGAAATACAAGGCAAGATCATCTCAGAAAGACAGATTCCACGCTGAATGAGAAATATTGAGGACAAATTTGATGTCTGATACATCAGAGGAATAGCTATTGAGAAATCAAAAGAAAGAAGCTTGAAAGGTTTGGGACCCATACTGGGAAGGCAACGCTGCTGCTGCTGCTGCTGCTGCTGCTGCTTCATCATCTTTTTTTTTTTTTCCCCTACAGTTTTTCACTTTATTTTTGATAGATTTAGGGATACAAGTGATTTTTAGTTACATAGATTAATGATAGTTGTGGGGGGGGGGGAAGTGAGGCATCACTTCTTTAGGATAAGGAGCTAACTTGGAAGGAATAATCACCTCTTGGTGGTGAAGAAAAAGAAGAGAGCAGAAAAAGAAATAAATAATCCTGCTGAAATACAAGCAAATTATAAACTCATAAGTCACACCTTTTATTACTTTCCCATTGCATTGCTGCTGTAACAAATTACCATATCTTGGTGGTGAAATCAACTCAGATTTTTTTTTCTTACAGTTCTGGAAGCCAGAAGTCTGAATTCACTTTTATTAGGCTAAAGTCACCTTGTCAGCAAGACTGCTTTCTTCTGAAGTCTTTAGTGGAGATTTGTTTTTGGCCCTTTTAAGCTTCTAGTGCTTACCTGTGGCCTTGGTGTGTGGTCCCTTCCGTCATTTTCAAAAAGTATCATTCAAATCTTTGCTTCCATCCTCACATTGCTTTCTGTCTATGACCCCTCCTGCTTCTCTCCAAGGACCATTGTGATTACATTGGGTTCACCTGTGTAATCCAGAATAATCTCCCCATCTCAGTACCCTCAATTTAATCACAAAGTCCTTTTTGTCATATAAACTAACGCTCACAGCCTCCAGGGATTAACAAATATGTTCACAAACATATTTGTGAACAATTACTGAAATCGCCACTTCACCACCCTACTCAAATTAAAGAGCACCATAAATAAAAGAAACTGCACTTTTATATGCCATTGGAAGAGGGCAGTCTTGAACTAAGAAACCTTTAGGGCCCCACACTTTCCCTTATGAATGCACACACAACGGTTATTGCTGGACCCTGGGGAAATAAAGTTAGGAAATGAAAAAAAAGTGGAAGACAACATCCATGCAATGCTTCAGAAAAAAGAAAAACCCAGAAAACCAGAATAAAACTATTTCAAATTGTGAAAATTTTTCTACCAAACACAAATTCAAGGCAGAAGACAACAATATCATAACACTCCAACCAGAATGTAACACACTTAAAGAAAAATTTTCAGGTAAGAAAAATATCTTGAACTGGGGATTTAAAAACTCAGGACAGAAATGTATAAAAAAGGCATTGAGGAGATGCTTGGAAACAGATAAGAGCATGAAAAATATAAAACAATTTGAAAGAAAGACATTCATTCATACATAGTACAGGGCAAAGAAAATCTATAATATATTCAATTAGAGTATGTGAAGGAAAAAGCCAAAACAAAGCAATGTAAAATAAATAATACATGATGATAAAATCAGTCTAAACACCAGTCTACCTATCAAAAGGAATTAAAGGAAATTAAATAGAAAACTAAGGAATCAGACCACATAAAGAAAGACAATACATATAATAATAAATATACAATAAATGCAACAAAATAAAATGGCATAGTTGGAGAAAAATGTATCAGCCATATAAATAAATACAAATTGATTTAGCTCTCTTATTAAGAAGATTTTTACATTGGCTCACAAGCAGAATCCAGCTCTAAGCTGTAGACAAGATGCCCACCTGAAATATAAGGACTCATGAAGTCTAAAAATAAAAGGGTGTATGTATAATGGGAAAATGTTTAAACATCAAGAAAGTAGGGGTTGCATTCCAAATATCAGGCAAGGGAATTCAGGACAAAAAAAAAGGGTATAAATATATCAAATAAGAAAATTTAAGATTTGGAAAGCCCTAATTCACAATGAAGTATAACAACTATCAGTATCTAAATACAAAATAACATAATAATCATCTTCATAAACAGAAACTACAGGAGAAATAAAGAGAAACCCATTAATAGAAGACTTTACTACAACACTCACATAGGTCAAGTAAGCCAAACAATAAGGATACCAAAGTTGTAAACAGCATAATCCTTATGATAGATTTTAAGACAATGTCTCAAACATTATACCTTGTAAGAGAAAATATGTCTTCTGCTTAATCATACAGAGAACCTTCATAAAAAATCCGAACATTACATTTTAATACAGTATTATTAAGTTCCATGCCATAGAGAAGTTACACTCTCCGATAAAAATATAAAAAGATTAGAAATTGATAAAATAAATATTCAAAAAAAATTTCCACCTGGAAAGTTGAAAGCTATCTATAGAAGAACTTCTGAAAGAAAGGGGAAAATAATCCAAATTGTAGAAATTTGGTCTGCCATATAGAGACATTTACCTTACATGGTAAAAGGTATTTTTGTGATTAAATTGTGGATCTTGAGATTTATCCTCGATCATATAGGTGGATCACGAGAGTATGAACATTTCACATCAATAGAATACACTTAAAGAAGTGGACAAAGGGAAAATTATTTTACAATTTATATATTATTTTACTCTATCAGTGAAAATTAAAGAATGTTCATGTGAATTATTACCAACTCAGTAAGGTAGGAAAAAAGTAAATCAAAGGGAAACACAAGATAGGTTGTAACAGATATAAAAGAAAAAAATTAATGAGCAGAAGAAATAAAATTAATATGAGCAATTAATAAAATGTGTATTAAAATTAATCAAGTAGGAAAAATAAAAAGAAATTAGAAAAAACAAACATTCTAAGTAAAACAATACAAAGGCAAACTAAATATTGTAAAATAAAATTAAGAAAAATTAGATATTTGCACAAATCTATCAAAATTTTTTGAAAATCTAGATGAGAAATAATTTTGAGAAAAATATATGGATCAAATTTGACTGCGATTAAGAAAAAAAATTAAACAAAAAATTCCATGGTAGAAATAAGGAAAGTTATCAAAATACACACCCCAAAAATGTACTAAGTTTAGATAATTTCATTGGGGATACTTAGCAACACGTAAGGCCAGGAAATCTCATGACCACATAGATTGTTCCAGAGTATATTGGAAACTGATACCTATACCTGATCACCAGAAGCCCCAAAGGCAAATTATACACCAAGCTTAATAATTAATATAGATACAAATATCCTAGATAAAATAATAGCAAACAGAATCTAATACCATATCCAAACAAAAATACATCGTGATCAAATCTATCATCTTTCATTATGCTTATTTTTCTGAATTGTTCAGTGTCTATTGTTCAGAGCTTAAAGTATTAATACATCTCTGCAGTCACTGTCTCTACAAAGGATTCAGATAAATGACTCAAAGACAAAAACATGATAAAGTCATATTGAATGACATTTGAACAATAAAACTAGACCTCTGCAAATGAAACCTCTGTTCAAGAAAAATCAACAACAGTAGTGAAGATACAGACCATCCCTGATGAACTCTGCTGCAACTTTTACTTAGAGCAGAACCAAAGGAAAGAAGAAAAAAAAAAAAAAAGAAAATGTCCCCACATTCCTTGCAAAATATCTGCTTCAAAATCCAGCCAAACTTAGGAAGGGATTCTGGGAAGTGTTTGTTCTAAAATTGTGCTATCTATTGAAGAAAGACACTGGATTGACTTCTGTCATAGTCAGAAGTGTATTTGTGTTGGTTCAAAGGCAAGAAGGGATTAAACTTGGCTACAGAATTTTGTTGACCACAGTGAATCCACCATAGATTGGATGACTTTCAAAATGTGAGGCACCAATTGATTTACTTTCAAAAGAATGCTCACTGTAGCAATCTGTCATTGATCAATTAAACATGAAATCAGTTATGGTATTGCTTGTTATGGTTAAATAGCTGCCATTAATTAAAAGTTTTAAACCTATTTTAGTATTCACTTATAATTATTGCTATACACTGTCTTTCATTGCTAGAACTATGGGAATTTGTTATTTTCATCACCTTGAACTTCTTGTAGGTCAGGAGATGCCACCTTTCTAGCCAAGTGGAATTAGTTTAACAAATCTGTGTTTTCTATTTAAGAGACCTATCGTCTCATAATCCATTTGGTCCTGTTGATATGTACAGATCTCCTTACCACGCCTTCTCATTCCCACAGTGCTTTAGGAGTGTATCATCCCAGCAGTAGAGCACAGTAAAGTTCATCTCTTAAGCACAGTGTAGGTTATATTGCATAAATTTACTAAGCTCAAGTGCAACTCTCTTTTTGTTCCTAATATTAATATAATATAAAATCCAAAATACTTTGTCCATCATGTACACCTTCCTGGGTGTCTGTTCACACTTATTTCTCCATTTCTTCAACCTTTAATATCTATTCATAAACAGTATGCTTTGTGTGTGTTTATTTAATAAATGATGTTTAGTTAATCAATAACTATCTCTTATTGCTTTTGGAGAGAAGTGGAAAGAATGTATGCTCTGACTTCTTTTTCACTCAATTGGATTAGCTTATTTTCGATATATTAAGTCTTTTCACCATTGTTCAGCAGAATAATAGAATACTGTGGCAAAGATTAGAAATTATCTACTTAATATTTGAAAAACAGAACTTGAATTTAGGGGGAAATGCTCACTAAAAGCTATGTCACCTCCTTAGTGGTTGTTGCCAATGATAAGTAACTTACTAGATGGGGCTTTAGGAAAACCTCTTTAAAAGTGGGCTAGTCTACATGCAACTTACCAAGATTGAACCAGGAAGAAATCCAAAACCTGAATAAACCAGTAATAAGTAATGAGATAGAAGCAGTAATAAAAAGTCTCCCATCAAATAAAAGCCCAGGACCCAATGGCTTCACTGCTGAATTCCACCAAACATTCAAAGAACTAGTACCAATCATACTTAAACTATTCCAAAAATGGCAAACTCATCCTATGAGGCCTGGATCAGCCTGACACTAAAACCAAAGACACATAAAAAGAAAAAAAAAAACTATAGGCCAGTATCTCAGATGAACATAGAGGCAAACAAACACTTCAACAACATACTAGCAAACTAAATTCAACAACACATTAAAAAGATTATCCGTCATGATCAAGTGGAATTCATCTCAGGGATGCAAGGATGGTTCAACACACTCATATCAATGAAAGTTATACATCAAATAAACAGAATGAAGGACAAAAACTATATGATCATTTCAAAAAAGTATTTGATAAAATTCAACATCCCTTCATAATTAAAACTCTCAAAAAACTGGGTATAGAAGGAATGTACCTCAACACTATAAAAGCCATATATGACAGACCCACAGTGAGTATCATACTGAAGGGGTAAAACTGAAAGTCTTTCCTCTAAGATCTGGAACAAGACAAGAATGCCCACTGTAACTGCTGTAAGTTCTAACTAGAGAAATCAGATAAGAGAAAGAAACAAAGGACATCCGATTTGGAAAGTAAGAAACCAAATTGTCCTGGTTTGCAAATGATATGATCTTATATCTAGAGAAACTTAAAGACTCCACCAAAAAAAATTATTAGAACAAACAAATTAATTAAATTTACAGGATACAAAGTCAATATACAAAAATCATTAGCATTTCTACATGCCAACAGTAAACAATCTGAAAAAGAAACCAAGAATTTAATCCCAATTTCAATAGCTATAATTAAAATAAAATACCTAGGAATAAACCTAACCAAAGAAGTGAAAGATCTCTATAATGAAAACCTTGATAAAATAATTTAATAGGACACACACAAAAAATGGAAAGATATTTTATGCTTGTGGATTGGAAGAATCAATATTGTTAAAATGTCTATATAACCCAAAGCAATTTACAGATTCAAGGCAATCTCCATTGAAATACCAAAGACATTCTTCACAGAAATAGAAAAAGCAATCCTAAAATTTATATGTAACCACAAAAAGACCCAGAATAGCCAACGCTGGTATGAGCAAAAAGAACAAAGTTGGAGGAATCACACTACCTGACTTCAAATTATACTACAGAGCTGTAGTAACTAAAACAGCATGCTATTGACATAAAAACAGACACATAGACTGATGGAACAGAATGAAGAACCCAGAAACAAATCCATTGATCTTTAGTGAACTGATCTTCTACAAAGTTACCAAGAACATACAATGGGGAAAGGATAGTCTCTTCAATAAGTGGTACTGGGAAAACTGGATATCCATATACAGTAGAATGAATCTAGCCCTGTATCTCTCACCATATATAAAAAACAGATCAAAATGGATTAAACACTTAAATATAAAACCTGAAAGTATGAAAATACTCAAAGAAAACTTTGGGGAAACGCTTCATGACATTGGTTTGGGCAATTACTTCTTGAGTAGTATACCTAAACCAATGGCAACCAAAAAAAATTGGACAAATGGGATCACATCAGGCTAAAAAGCTTCTGCACAGCAAAGGAAACAATCAATAAAGTGAAGAGACAACCCACAGAATGATATAAAATATTTGCAAACTACCCGTCTAATAAGGTATTAATAACTAGGATATGTAAGGAGCTCCAACAACTCAATAGGAGAAAAAAAAAATCAAATAATTTGCTTAAAAAATGGGCAAAGGATCTAGATAGCCATTTCTCAAAACAGGACATACAAATGGCCTATAGGTATATGAAAAAATGGTCAGCATCATTAGTCATCAGAGAAATGCAAATCAAAACTACAATGAGATATCTTTTCACCCTGTTAAAATGGATTTTATCAAAAAGATGAATGCTAGCAAGGATGTGGAGAAAGGGAAATCCACATACACTGCTGATGGGAATGTAAATTAGCACAACCACTGTGGGGAACAATATGAATGTTCTTCAAAAAACCAAAACTAGAACTGCATATGACCCAGCAATGCTACTCCTAGGTATGTATTCAAAGGAGGGAAGTTCAGTACATCAAAAAGATATCTGTACTGCCATGTTTATTGCAGCACTATTCATAATAGTCAAGATTTGGAAACAACCTATTTGTCCATCAATGGATAAATGGATAAAGACAAATGGATAAAGAAATTGTGATCTATCTATCTATATATACAATGGAATATTATATAGCCACAGAAGAATGAAATCCTGCCATTTGCAACAATATGGATGAAACTGGAGAACATTATGTTATGTAAAATAATCCAAGCACAGAAAGACAAATCTTCCACGTTCTCACTCATATATGGTAGATAAATATTAAAAAAAAATTGAACTCATGGAGACAGAGAATAGAGAATAGAGTGATGGTTACTAGAGGATGGGAAGGGTAGCAGGCAGGGGCGGGGTTAAAGTGGGGATGGTTAATGGGTACAGAAGTATAGTTAGATAGAATGAATGATATTTGATGGCACAACAAAGTGAGTATAATCAATAATAAGTTAGGGTATACTTTAAAACAACTAAAAGAGCAAAATTGGAATGTTCCTAACAAAGAAATGATAAATGCGTGAGGTGACAGATACCCTGATTACCCTCATTTGATAAATTCACATTGTAAATATGTATCAAAACGTCACATGTACCCTATAAGGATGTGCAACTATTACATACCCACAATAATTAAGAAGAAAAGTGGGCTGTCGACTATCTCACGATCATTTGCTGTCACCTTCTCCCTTCCCATGTGTCTTTTCTAGATGATGATGAGAGATGCTAAAAGTTGAGAATCATGCTCTGGCATGCATGTTTTGAATATGTTAAACAGAAACAGTAGGAGGTACCTGGAACAATGAAGATACCATGTAACGACTGTGCCAGCTCTACACAGCCTTCCCCTGAAATTATTAAAAAAAAGGGAGAAAAACTCAATAATTTGTTTAAATGAAGTGTGTGTGTGTGTGTGTGGGGGGGGGCATGTGTGTGCCTAATTTGCAGCTAAATGCATCCTTAACTTCTACAAATACCTTAGATTGAATGCTATTACTATACTCAGTAATGCCAACTTATACTAAGTAATCATAGAGTAAAAGTGAACTGTATTATTTGACAGTGACTTACTTTCATGTAATGTGGGCATGAGCAAATACACTTGAAAGTATTATACAAGAAAATGACACGTGGAAATGTATATTTGTAAGAACATACCTTTATTGATATATGCTGCACAGAACTTTATTTTTCAAGTGTTTGAATATTTATTTTTTATTTCAAGCAACCTGGATGGTATCATTGATCAGTCAAACAAAGGAATAGATTTGATTTGTATTGGTTATTTGAAATATTCAGACTAAAAAGTCAAATAACGTTCCACATCTTAAAACTGTTTTGGAAGCATATCGATCTAGTGAGTATATATGGCACTATAGAGAACAATAATGATATATTTTAAATGATTTGCCATGTGGAGGATATTGGCATCTTGTAGTCATGAAAAATTAAATCATCTTTTGAAATCTCACTATGACAAGACATAGAGCTTGGCATTCGTTACCCTTCTACCAAGAGCAAAATTTACTTTTAAGTGTCTCTGCTTAACCAACCTTAAAAAAATTTAATTTTGATCATTAATTCCTTATTAAAATACTAAATATAACAGAAAAGGTAAAGATTTTATTGAATATTGAGAAACTTTTTGATTAATTCTGTGCTAAAATCTGCCCCCCCCAATCTTTTCTTTGGCATAAAAATGTTCTCTTTTTTTAATTATGTAAACTTTGCTACATTCCAGAAACTATTTAGAAAAGTGAAGCAAAATCTTTGTTTTTTAACTGATGCACTGAAGTTTTCAGGCCTTCTCCTGGTTCTTTTACAGAAATTCTCTATGTTAAGTTCAGTTAAACTTTTAAGTGGTTGCTATTATATATGTAAACAAGCACTTAAAAATGTATTTAAATGCACATCAATTATCCCTGGATTTAACTCCCTAAAGAGCATTATATTAACAAATGAGCCTTTACAATGACAGGTGCACTTCTGCCTAAGGTGAGACCATCACACAATTAAGTGAGATTTCATTATGGTATTGAGGCATTCAGAACAGTGTTTTAGCTTTGAATATGCGTGTATAGTAGCTTTTGGAACATGAGAAAGACTCATATACTTTCAGGATTTTGTTTCCAAAAAGTAAAAGAGTATATTGTCATATATGTTTTTAATATTTCTAATGTATCTGAGAGCCAATGAAGTTTATGAGAGGACAGTAGGAAATATTATTCTATTTTTAATGTTTTCCTTCTGGGCAATGTTTGCATTTCATCGATTATATCACTTTTCTGTGTTAAAGCTTGAGCCAGTAGGGAGGACATAAAGAATGTTGGCCTTGATATCAGCAGATCAGAAGAGAAGTGGACTGCATCACAGTTTTACTGCCTACTCCCTGTGCGACCTTTAACAAAGCAATTAACCTTCAGACACTCAGTTTTATCATCCACTAAATGGAGATTACTGTTTCTCTAGATGTAAACAGTGAATGAGATAATTTTTGAAGGCACCTCATAAAGTGACTGGCACACTGTATGAAGTCAATAAATATTAGGCTAATTATAATTTTACTTTAAAAAATAGATAAACTCTGACATGGAATACAGTAGTTTATTATGACTTATTGATAAGTAGCTCATATTACTTGTCAGCTTTCCAGGACAGCAGGAATCATATCTATTCATGTGATACCAGCATCTTGAATTGTTTGTCCTTAATGTTTAATTACTGAATTTGAATAATATAACAAAATAGCTGTACTCTAAAATAATGAGTGAGACAATTTTTATATTTTGGTGGAGGAGAGTCTTAATAAATGTCTGGATAATTTAGGGATAATTTAGGAAGCTCAGGGAAGGAGTTTCTAAAAAATAGGTCTATGTTGGGACATTTTAAGAAGACTTGTGTTAGCATGAGTTGAAGAGGTACATCTCAAAGGAGAAGAAAATAAATCAAGTTAAGCAGAGTGCACTGAAAACAGATTTTTCTGTTTTATTTCTGGTTAGCCAAATGGGTTCGGGGTTTTCATTAAAGAATGAGGAAGTTGTTTATTAGTGTCTCTCGTGGTTAAAATTCTATATACATTTTCATGAATACAAACTTTAATCAAGGCATAGATTTTTCGGTTTTGTTTTTTTCTAATAATGTCCTCTAAAAATTGGATGACATTAAATACCATTTTAAAATTAGCTAATTTTTTTCCGTACTGTTAAAATTAACTCACTTTTTGATCTTTTGCCATGATGTACCTATACTATGATAGCTATGAGTTATTGATGAGGAAGGTTGTTAGCCTTTTGTTAGTTCTGTGCTCACTGTTATCAAATGTACTTCTTAGCTGAGAAGCTTTGTATTTTAATACAATTTATATGTTAATTAATATAATTATTTGTGGTTTGCAATCCAAATGCAGACCTTTATGAAAAAGTTTTTCTTGCTCATTGGCCTCCAGATGTCAATGGAGTAGCATAACCAGCATTTAACAAATTTATCTCTATGGTTTGATCATCATGATAAGCTGTGCCAAACCAGCTCTTTCTGTTGTCCTAAACTCTGATAAAGTCATTTCATAATTACATAATTACTTACCAATGAATCATAATAAACTACTGTATTCCATATCAGTATCTGTTTGTATGTTTTAGTGTCTGCTTTAGCACAGATGAGTACCAGTCCAGTATCTTTTGCTCCTTCAGTTATAGTTAGTTTTTATTTTTATATTTCAAACATTCAGTTATCTATCCTCCTCTGCTTTTAGACATATTTGAAAATTCATGATCTTATACAGGTCTAAAATAGAATTTTAAAATCACTTGTATATTTAGCTGAAGTTAGATCAAATATTGATACTAAGAAACTTCATGCTTTATTTTTATGCATCTTCATGTTTTTATATGGATATATAAGATGAGAAAGTGCTTTGTGAGTGTTACATATCATGCCAATGGCCATTAAACTCTGTGTTCTCAATTAGATGCTTGTAAGAGACTAAGGATACAAAAAAAATGGACAGAATATGTTTAAAAATAGGACTCTGACTATAATCTCCAGTAACCAACCCAGGAAGCCATCCTATTATCTACAAGTAAGACTTTAGGAAGTCTGACCACTGTCTCTACAAAACAATCCAGACAGCCAAACAGAAGCCTTTATAACATCAGGCCCCAAATGTCCAGGACTTGATTAGTAACTGTTAGCTTCCCTAATTTTTGTCCCCATTTCCAACTTAGTACCAATCAGAGAAAGCCAAATATGCCCGCCTAATCTAGGATGCCCCGCTACTACTTAACCTGCCTATAGCTTCCTCATGCCAACTTCCTCTTGTTAGCTGTCTCTTTTTTCCAGCTTAAAGCTTTCCCATTCCTCTGCCTGCCTTTGAATCTCTGCTAAAAAGCAAGTAATGTTGAACTCCCTTGCTATACCCAGCTCTGAATAAATAGCCTATGTCTGTTCCCCATGTGGTTGGTTTTATTTCCACAATTGCCTAACCTACATAAAATAAGTTTAGTTTAATACGTTCAGTGTGACCTTTTTTATGTTAGACTTTGTGTCAGGCACTATAGTTATGACAGTGAACTAAAGTGAAATTCATGCCTTCACTAAATTTTTAACTGACAAAGAAAATGAGCAGATTAATATAAAATATTAGTATCATGGGTTAACTTTGAAGATAAAGGTAGGCATAAGTTTTTATGAGAACAGAAAGTAATCTGCAAAGAGGAAAGATTGTAACACTAAAAGACAATAGGACTTATGTAATGTTTTTATTATAAACATTTGATGAATTATTTAATCGATAAATACAATCACCCTTCTGTTTCCATTTTTAATTATTCCTTTATTTACAAAGGATTATTTTCATTATTATGGATTAAAATACTTGCAATACACATTTCTCAATATGTCTTCAGATTTGCTTTTATCCTGATATATATTCAGTCAGCATATCTTTTTTCTTTTTGACTAATGAGATTAGACATTTCCTTGATAAGTATTTAATAGATGTTGCCTCTTAGGTTCTCATATGCTTTTGACATTATACATGGATCAAATGGAAAATGTTGCTAATTTGGATTTGGTAATTAGAATTCTCCAACTGTCTGACATTTAAATAAGACCATTTAATTTTACTTAATAAAATAATCTCAGAAAAATTTGGGGCATAATATTACACAATAAATTCCTTCTCTTCTGGCTAAAATGGGGTATTAGCTATCCTGTTAATAATATTGCTGAAATCTTTTTGAAATCCTAACACTATTCAAGTGTTCAAATATTTTCCATGTTAATCTGTACTTTAAAATTTAGAATTATATCTGTAATTCTGAACTAACCTCTAATTATTCCAAACTCATAAACTTATTTTTGATCATGTTGATTCAAAAGGAACAACAGAAAAGTCTAATATTTCCTCTTATTAGTGACTATTCCAGTTTTTTTTTTCCATTATAAGTACATGGATAAATGAGTTGTAGATTCAGTTGGATCATGTGACATTTCTAATGGGTAATAATGCTTCTTTCTTATTTAACTTATATTTGATGATAGACTGTATCTCCTTACAGTTGGGCACTACTTGCTAAAATTTAGGGATGTGCAAAGCGCCTTCGGAACAAAGAGGAGTGTGTGAATTACTCTAGTTGAGAGAGTTAAAGTTGGTTTAAAAGACATAGCTGGACTTTACATTTTAAGTATGATTTTACAGGACAGAAAACAAGACAAGGAAATTCCTTTCCAGCAATATCATTTCTAAATATCCCCTGACTAGTTATGAAACACATAGAAATATTGGAACACACACACACACACACATATATATATACATACATACATATACACAAATATACATATTTTTAAATTAGTGATGAAGCCTATAAAAAATAAAGAGAATCACTTAAAGGGTAAGAACTAATCATAAATACCAAGCCACGTAGGTCATATGGTGATGAACCCTTGGAGTGCAAGTAATTTAGTACTAAGTAATTTAATAGCTTACAAAGATTGAGTTTTGGCTGTGGTTGTGGGAAAACTCAAAAATATCCTCCACTCTTAGGAAGATAAGGTTCAAAAACTGTTTCTTTCCTTTTTCCTTTTTCTTCTTTTTTTTTTGTGCAAATTGAAGGTATACACAAGTGCAGCTTCATTACATGGATGGATATGTCATGTAGTGGTGAAGTCTGGGCTTTTAGTGTATCCATCACCTGAATAATGTGCATTGCACCCATTAGTAATTTCTCACCATTGACCCACTCTTACTCTTCCCACCCCTCTGAATCTCCAATGTCTATCATTCCATACTGTATGTCCATGTCCATGTGTATACATTATTTAGCTCCCACTTGTAAATAAGAGCATGTGGTATTTGTCTTTCAATTTCTGAGCAGTTTTATTTAAGATAATGGCCTCTGGTTCCATCTTCATTGTTGCAAAATACATGATTTCATTCTTTTTACAGTTGAATAGTATTCCATTATGTGTTTTATATACACACACACACACACACACACACACGTGCACATTTTCCTTATCCAATCATCCATTAATGGACACTTTGGTATTGTGAATAGTGCTTTGTTAAACATATGAGTGCAGGTACCTTTTTTGTTATAATGATTTCTTTTCCTTTGGGTAGGTACTCACTAGTAGGATTAATGGATCAAATGATAGTTCTATTTTTAGTTCTTTGAGAAATCTCCATACTGTTTTCCACAGAGGTTGTGCTAATTTACATTCCCACCAGCAGTGCATAAGCATGCCCTTTTCTCCACCTCCTTGCCAACATCTGTTATTTTTTGTCTTTTTAATAAAAGCCATTTTGACTAGTGTAAGATGATATCTCATTGTGGTTTTAATTTGCATTTTTCTGATTAGTGATTTTGTGCATTTTTTCATACGTATTTGGCCATTTATACATCTTCTTTTGAAAAATGTATATTCATGGCCTTTTCTCACTTTGAGTTCCTTGTAAATTCTGGATATTAGCCCCCTGTCAGATGCATAGTTTGCAAATATTTTCTCCCATTTTATTGATTGTCTATTCACACTGTTGATTATTTCTTTTGCTATGCAGAAGCTACAAAAACTGGTTCTTAATGAAGATCCAAAGAAGATAATGAAGATAATGAGGAGAGAGATAATAATCAAAGAGGAAATAACAGATATTTTTCCAAGATTGTTAACAAAAATAAATATGCACAACGAAAAATTTTGTGGTCATGTAGTAAAACTTTAAAGACCAATAGAAAACTTTAACAATAGCGAGAAGTGAAGAACAAAGAAAATTATTCTGGTGAAAGGTGAGTTCTTCAGGGCATCAGTGAAATCCAGATAGTAGAGTAATCAAAATACTGTAGGAAATCTCAGCCAAATGGGATTGTGTATTGAGTAAAACTATTTTTCAAAAACAGGGATGCAATAAAAATGTACAATTTTTTTTATTTCAGGACATTATGGTGGTACAAACATTTTGGTTACATGTTATGACTTTGCCACATCCCAACCATGATTTCAGACAAGCCTTTCCCCCCCACAACGCTCACTGCATCCATTAGTTGTGAGTTTACCCACCCCCAACACTCCAATTCCCCAAAATATTACTACTGTGTGAGCACCTTAGTATTGATCCGTCAGTGCTAGTTTGATGGCGAGTAACTATAGCAAGGATGTGGAAAAATGCATAATTTATAACCAAGAGAAGCTTAGTATGGGAAATTCTGAAATAAATTTCTTTGATTTAAAAAAACTGATTCCATAAGGAAAGTCTGAGGGGAGGCGGAGCTCAGGTGGTGATGCAAGCAATGGGGAGCTGCTGTAAATATAGATGAAGCCTCGCTTGACTGCTGCTCACCTCCTGCTGTGCACCCCACCTCGTTTCCTAGGTTTCATGAAAGATAATTTTTCTGTGGATGGGGGAAGGGGCATAGGGGGAGAAGCAGAGGGGAGGGAGGCAATGCAGAGCTCTGAGTGCTGGTGCCTAATGCTAGGCCACAGACATTTGGGGACCTCATGTTTAGAATATGCACGGTACTCTATCAGACAATTAAGAAATAGAAAGTAGCTATGGTCTGAATTTTTCTGTCCCGCCCAAATCCATGTGCTGAAACCTAATTCCCAATGTAATCGTATGTGGAAGCAGGTCCTTTGGGAGATGATTAGCTCCTGGGGCACATCTTTCATGGACAGGGTTAGTGCCCCTTCCATGTGGTTCTCGGGCTCACAACATATCTTAGAACAAGATTTCCTAGAGAAGTGCACATGAAAGTAAGCAAAGTGGAAGGAACAGTATTTTTGTAATGTCTATTGAAAATTGCATTCTGTCACCTCTGCCATATTTGATTAACAGCAGGTGATCATGTCCACCTCATAACTGAAGGGAAGGAGTACATAAGTGTGTGAATACCAGCAGTCAGTGATTGATAGGAGATCATTTTAAAGGCTGCCTACTGTGCTAAATAAAAAAAAATATATTAAAAAGTAGGCAAGTTTATAAACATAGATGCAAAAATACTTAACAAAATAATGGCAATTAGATTGTATCAGTGTTTAAAATGATTTTGGATTTTATCCAAATTGAGCATATTTATGAATACAAAGGTGATTTACTATTAGAAAAAAATATTGACTATGTTGTAATTCACTACATTGACATTTAAAAGTGAAAAAAGTGATTAAGTGAACAGATGCAACAAAAAAATCCTGTGATAAAATTCAACATCCATTCATGAAAAACATAGCAAATTAGGACAAGAAGAGAACTTCCATAATTTTATAAACAATGTCAACTAGAAATTCTAGCAAACTTTATATTAAATGGGAAAGTATAAGAATCATTACCTATAAAATCAAGAAATAGACAGGATAGCCATTATCACCATATTTAGTGAATATTAAATTGGAGGTCTTAGCCAACTCAGCAAAACAAACAAACAAAAAAATAACTAACAAAAAAGATAGTAAACTAAGAAATTAATATTGCCATATTATATGATTGTCTACAGATGGGTTGCTACTGACAAACTTTTATAGTTAAAGGTTTAGCAATTTTCTTGGATATAAGATCAATATAAAAATTACATTTTTATACTAGTAATAGCTAGTAAATATAATGAAAAAAATTTACCATTGAATAATAAATACAATAACTAATAGGAATTAATTTTTTTAAAAGAATACAGAGGAGCTCTATAGAAAAACTGCAACTCTGATAAGAATTATGGAAAATTATCTGTATAAATGGAGAGAGATTACATGTAGAAATGGAGCAAAAAAGAAAACATGAATATTAAAGAAAAGTTGTATCAGTTAGTATGGAAACATCCCACTTTTTCCATTTATCTGTTATTTCATAACAATATTAAGTAGTCTAGCTTAGCAAAATACATTTCTCTAGTAAATAAAATTAGTAAAAACCTAGTCAACTGAAGAGCTAAATTGGAATTACAAACAAGATTGGGGACATTGTAATGAAAAACAGTAACTGTTTTTGCAAGCCAATTTCAAATACAATGATAATGAAATATGTCTTTAAAAATCCTGCTAGTCACAAATTTCTGAAGGATCAAATCCTGTGCTATAAAACATAGCTTGAGGCCATGATGACAAACTATTAACAAATAGGCTAAATGAAAATAATGCAGGTTGATTTCACTCTTAGTGTTCACCTGCCATCAAAGTTTCTTCTTTTTTATGACAACTATAAAAAAGAAAAAAGAAAATCTAGAATTACGTTTTCATACCATTGGTCTCCATTCAACTGAAGAAGTTAATCGACTGTTTTGAATTAGAGTCCATTATTTTGTATCCTCTACTTTTCTTTTTGTCCTTGCCGTTACCTATAATACATTGTCATAGCCAAAAAGAAAGGAAGAGAAAGAAGTCTTTTGTGAACTGAAATGGAAGAGATTTACACTGTTACATGTTCGGAAGTGTGAACTAAATGATTTAGCCTTAAGGATTTGTGCAGAGATGTGTGACAGATTGACTTTACCTGAAAGGTAACAATTCAAGTCACTGAAAAATAAAAAAAGTGCATTTTTAGATTTATGATGACATTGTGTAGAAAATTAATGAAATTAAGTAAGGTAAAATTTCTTTATTGATGCTCTTTAAATTTTGATTTCTCCCTTTCTCTCCTATTTTGTAGGGATTTTTTTTCTTTAAGTACATAACTGAAAGACAGCAGTATTGCTCAAGCCCAGGTCTTAACATGTGTTAATGAAACAGTAACAAGGAACTTCTGATAGACCCAGACATCTCTATAGAGGATTTTCTTGCATGGGATAAATACCAGTTATGCTCTTTTTGCACTGATAATAAATTAAGATTATATGTTACTTGTCTCTGATTTTCCTTGCCATATTATGATAATTGTTAGGATGCTAACTAGCAAATTGTGTGTCTGTTCACCAGTTTAATTTATTTTGAATTTTTAAAGTAACAAATTAGCGTGACATATGACATGCAATCACCATAACAGCATAACAAACAAACAAAAAATAGATGAACGTGCACATGGTTGAAGTTACTTAGAAGACTTAATTCTACTTTATTTTTTGAGAAGGAGGAGGATGATTTATCTACTCTTGGTGGAAATTTCCATTACAATAAGCAATGCAGCGGGTACTTCTGAAGGTTGAATTGAGTTGAATTGGCCATTAATATGAAAAAGCTGAATTATTCTAATTTTATGAAACTTTTCCTTCATTTTTGATTCATTGGCAATATATACGATAAGCAGTTTGTGCTAACGTTCGAGAAACTCCTAGCATACTTGCACGCAAAATGTGCCTGCACAAATTATTTATTTAAGGTAGATTAATCAAACACTCTGTAAGTGTTTTATGTACAAGAATAAAGCTCGTAAAAGTCCAGTAGAATGAAATTTCTGTTATTGTACTAAATCTAAATTTTATGGAGAATAAAATTAATTTCTTAACATCTTTATATGCAGACGATACCTGGCATATAGTAGGCATGCAATTAGTAACAAATGAATAAATGCATAAATGAATGAATGGTATCCTAGATAACTATAAATTTTTTTTTTCTGTTTTTATTTATCTGTTGTTGCATTAACATACCTTAGTTCCACAATGTATGTAGAATGACCACCTTAGATTTGCTCTGAGGTAGAACGTGATGAAAGAAAAGTGTAATCTCTGGGTCACCAGTCACACATTATAATGAAACAGCATAAAATGATACATAGAAATAAAACAAGGGCATTGGCAACCCATCTAGCACATCATGTGCCAATTCTTTTCTCTTCAGGAAGTCTCTCTTTAGTAACTAGGCAGTCCAGTTGGTATTGGAGTTTAATTTGTGACTGATGTAGGCAGCTCATGTCTGGGTGCCAACATCATCACCTGGAAAGGAAGAAGATCTGTTGTTATACAGACCCATAGCAAAACCTGATGTTTACACAAAGACCCTTGGCACAGGGGCACCAATACTTGGAGCCAAGCAACCTCTGCAGTAAAATGGCTAAAGAGAGGAAGAGAGAATGGAATGCATTGTATTCCTTTGTTTGGTTTGACTGAGCTTGTGTCTAAAAGCTAATTGATGCCCATAGAAAAATAAATGACCTCCTACCTCAAATTGAATTTAGGTTTTTGTTGTAGATATCAATTCTCCTGAGAATTTATTCATTAAAAATGATTTTCTTTTGTCATTTTCAAATAGTAAAAGATTCTATTATAGTCCTCCTGGCCTTGTAAACCCTTATGTTTGGGTCCGCTCCATAAAAGAGAAAACTCAAGCATAATTTATGACTTACATAAAGCCTAAAATATCTTTTTTGAAAGGAGATTAATGAGTGCTATCAAGGGTTGTCTGAATCCTTTTGGTGGGAAAGTTAAAGATTCAGATTTTAGAGATAGGCTGTTCCAATGGAATTTTTATGCTTTTTCTCAACAGTTTTATTAATCTCTGTACTGAATTGAATAGTGTCCCTAAAAAATTCATGTCCACCTGGAACCTGTGAATGCAGCCTTATTTGGAAATAAGATCTTGGACAATGTAATCAAGGTAAGATGATTTCACACTGTATTAGGATAGGCCCTAAATTCAGTATGACTTTTGTTCTATATTATAAAAACAGTGCAATTTGGACACAGAGACACAGACACGCATGGAAGAAGTCCATGGGAAAATTGGAAGACTGCCGACAACCAATAGAAGCTAGGATAAACAAAAAATAAATTCTTCCCTACGGGTTTTAGAGAAATCATGGGGTCCTGCTTACAACTTGATTTTGAACGTCCAGTCTCTAGAACTGTAAGACAAAAGTGTCTGTTGTAAGCCACGAAGTTTGTGATAATTTGTTATGGTAGCCCTAGTACACAAATTCAGATTTTGGTATTGGGAAGTTGAGTACTGCTATAGGAAATACCTAAAAATGGAAAAGTGGCTATGTTAAACATATGGAGTGTTTTAAATTTATACAAAGAACTGTGTTCTTTCAACGGTAATCTGTAGAGGCTGTAAATATTTGGAGGAACACGATACAAAAAGCCTAAACTTCCTTGAAGGGACTGTGGCAGATATATAGACATTAAAGTTGATTCTGATGAGGGCTCTGAAAGAAAGGAGGAGAGTTGGAGAGAAAGCTCCTACCACTTTAGAGAATACCTATACTGTTATAAACAGAAAATTGCTAGAATCATGAATGTTAATGGTTTTTCTAGTGATATCTACAATGGAAGTGAGGAGCATGCTATTTGAAATTGGAGGGAAGGCTATCTTTGTTATAAAGTAGCATAAAACTTGGCTTGATTGTTTTCTGCTCTTGAGCACAGTATAGAACTTGTAAGTGATTAACTTCAATATTTAGCTGCAATTATTTCTAATCAAGTGTGGAAGGTACAGTCTGGTTTCTTCTTGCTGTTTATGGTAATTTTGAGAAGAAAGAGATAAATCGAGAAATGAACTGTTAAATAAAAAGGGATCAGCATTCGATGAATTTGGAAAATTCTCAGCCCATCCAAGTAACATGCCCTGGAAATAGAGTAAAGCTGTAGTTGAACAACTGTTTGCTAAGGTAATGTTTAGGCATGTAACTTATGGATCCAACAGCCATCTTAGTGGATGCCAGAAATAGAGATGGCGTTATCCCAGAATGATCTGTAAAGAACTGTAATGTTTAATGACATGGAACCCTCAACATTGACCAAAGACAGACGAAGTTTTGAGAATTTCATACCAGCATAGACTAAAAGGGATAGAAATGGGCGGATTTATGTTGTCTCAAGCCACCATTTTTGTGGTAATTTATTTTGCAATCTCAGGAAACTAATGCAAACTATAAAAGATAAAAAAACTCAGTTAGGTGGTTTCATACCAAAGGAAGAAATATGATCTCCTAGAATGGAGGGGAGATACCTGAGATTAGCTCTA
Organism: Eulemur rufifrons; assembly: GCF_041146395.1. Lineage (NCBI taxonomy): Eukaryota > Metazoa > Chordata > Mammalia > Primates > Lemuridae > Eulemur > Eulemur rufifrons. Next base: position 28,555,684 of record NC_091006.1, read on the forward strand.
TGTGATTATTTTGTCTTTTAAAAGTATCTCTAATGTCTAAATCATTAAGAGTTCAAGAACAATCTATAGGTTAAATCATAAGTAGACATAGTGATTGACAATTTATATGCCTCTTGGGCTGTATAGGCAAATTAGGTGAGTAAAATATGACATGTTTATATTTAAACACATGGAGATATTTTTCATTTATATAAAGAAATGTGTTCTGTAACATAATTATCTTGAGATAATTATCTCAAAATGCTTTTTAGTTTTATCAACATGTCTTTTTCCACCTATGAAGAGACATTGGTACAGCCACATGATCTCTTTGGCAACTACTCAACTCTTCCATTGTAGAGTAAAAGCAGCCATAGGATATACACAGATGAATGAGCCTGGCTGTATTTTATTTAAAAAAAAAAAAATTGGTGGTAGGTTGGATTTGGTTCTCGGGCCCTGGGTTTGTCCCATGGGTTGATCCCTGCTCTAGATGACAACAAAATTAAGAACACTTTTGGTTATTACCTGAAACATGTGTAAGCTTTCGTGTAATATGGTATCTGCCCTTAAATTCAAAGTCTAGGTGGCATGTAAGTAGAATGTGACATTAGCCACCTTACTAAGTAGTCGGCAGACATTCTCAACCTTTGTAAGTATTGATGTCCATGAAGTACAGTTCTGCACTTACTGGTTTCCTACTCATGTATCTTCATAGAGTTCTCCACTAATAATAGAAGAAAGTTCAAACTCCAGCCTCCCAGTCCCTAGCCTTCCTTAATATTACCTCCCTTGCTATTTAACACATACACAGTACATGTCTCTCCTGTTAGAACTCCCACAGGATCTATTTCATTTATGCTATTCTTATGGCATTTCATTATTACATTATCTTCTTATTCTTTGCGTAATACATTATTTCTCTTATTTTAATAAGACTATTGAGGATAGGGCTGGTACCTGCCTCATCCTTGTTTCTTCCCAAAGTATCTCCCTAGGAGCCAAATAAATACTTTTTCTTTGAATTAATTACAATGCAAAACTGTAACAGCTTTATTTGGAAGATTAGATTCTATATTTTTTATTTATAGACTTATTTTAAATTACCCTATTTTACATATAACTTAAATCATTCTTCCTGAGGCTTTTTTTCTTGCTGTAGCTATTTTTGTATACTCTCTCTCTCTCTCTGCCTCTCTCTCTCTCTCTCTATATATATATATATACACACACACATATACATATGTATTCTTTTATATTATTTTTAAAATATTTAAGTATAGAGATTCTTAAAGAAGAAAGGATCTGTTTAGAATAATATAAAGGCATATTCAAGAACAAGAGTGCTAGAGTCAGCAATCTTAGCTTTCATCTTGACTCCTTCATTTATCTGCTAGCTGACCATTAGAGAAAATTGCCTAAATTCTTAATTTAAGTCATTTAATCTGTAAAAGAGTAATAATAAAGTTATTTACCTTATAGAGTTTATGTTAGGTTAAATGTTTGGTACAGGTGAAGTACATCATTGAAATTTCAATTAATTTTGTTTTTTAGCAACATGAATCAATAGTGAATAGCAACCATATATGTATAAAATGTTATATATGGTTCTAGATTTGTACACTCATCATCAATATCACTGTAATAATTTTTACTTTCAAACAACTCAAGGCAGATATTAATTTGTATTGATTTCTTTGCTCTGTTGCAATAGCTGTTAATGTACTCCAGTAGTGCAACTGCACCAGATACCAAATATCATTCCTGTGTGGTGTCAGTGACAGCAACTTCTAAATATATCAATATATACAGGTGCCATAGTTAACTGAGTGATATAGGAATAACACAAGTTGTAATAAGTCACCATTAGTATTTATGTTAAGTAAAGCAACATACACCAGAGTACAATAAATAAACATTCAAAAATGATCAGAATCTATTTTCAACAAAGAAACACCATGCATTTTCATAATTTTACCTTTATCTTTTAAAGTAAAACAATATTGTTTCGCATGCTTCCCTGCTTTCATCTCTTCGTAAATTGAAGAAATATTTGAATTTATATTTAACAGATTAGAGTTATCTTACATTGACTCTTAAATGTAAATCATTAATAAATAAAACATCATAGGCCACAACAATAAAAACATAGAACATGCTTAAATTCTGGAAAGTTATTCCGTTATCTTGCTATATTTTGGCATTTAATTATTATTTTCTATGGTGAATAACACACACTTTTCATTCCAAATGTGAATCCCTTGAGAATTATGACTTTGATAGTTGAGTTTGTTTTTGACTTACGAAGCTACTATCCCTTTGGTAACTTAGTTTTGGAAAATATAATAGCATTGTAAGGCTTTGATACTTTAACACACTAAACTGTATTCTCAAAACCTGGAAATGGGACACATGTTAATATAATATTTGAATATTTTAGAACTAGTTAATATGCACTACTTTAATTGTTAATCGGATTCTCTACCATACCAAAATAAAGTGAGTTTCTCTAAATATTATGTAAATATATAAACAAACATTTCATAACTTAGTCTTACTAAGTAGCAGAATTTAAATATATAAGTTTTGAAAACTCTTGCTTTTGAGTCAGCCAGGCAATAGATACCGCTGTTACTCAGGATGTACAGCAGAATAGTTAGTCAAGCGCAAAGGGCAAAACAATAAATAGCATGGTAGAACATTGTAGGTCAGGCACCCTGGTGCTGGGATGTAGGCACAAATTGAAGAAGTGGTGGCCTTTGCATTATGAGCCCTAAATGAATAATCTTAAAGACTGCAGGATTGTATCATGAAATGGGGCCAAATATAAATGCAGTAACCTTCTTAGAGTCTATGGTCTCATGAGTCTGGAGACTTCGTGTCAAAAGTGAATGTCTTCTGTTACAGATAATATATTTTCTTTTAAGCCAATAGAGTCAGAATCTATCTGTTTACGTCTGTCATTACTGGCTAGCTGCTTAAATAGTTCTCAATTGGCTTTCATCAGCCTGAAGGTCTGAGTACCTTGGAGATTAAGCAGTTGGTTTTGTAGAATTCTCACAACTATTGTCACTTTTAGCAGAATTTTGTACTATGGTACAAACTCCTGATAAAACTCAAGAAATGGCTTGCCCTATTTTTCTGTGTTTATGTCACGGATGAAATTTGTTCCTAAGCCCCTTTTCCCCTTGCCCAGAAATTTTTCACAGATTACTGCTAGAATTGCAAAGAGGGATGAGATTACTGCAGTTGGCTTGGACTAATTGATTCACTGCCTGGGACAGGGCATACTGTCCCCCACCCCAACTAAATTAGCACCTGTAAGCAAAAGAAAAGGGGAATGGTACTGAATAGCAACTGATTGATATTGCCACAGTTACTGTAGGGGGATTAGGCTGATGTATAAATCAGGATGTGGAGGATGAGATGTTCACATTTAAGGAATGATGGAAGAGTGGGTGTGATCATATTAAGTAAAATTTTATTAACTCATTCAGGAGCAATTTTTAAAACACTGAAGAAAACATTGCTTTTGGAGAGTTTGAGCAAACTCAATGTCTTGATGATCATTTTATGGCATAATATTTATTCTTTTACATTAAGTATGCTCCTAGGCTTGTTGTCTTTTCAATGTATGTCAGTATATCATCCAGAAATGATGACAGGTAAATTTTCACTTCAGTATTGCTTTTCTATTTAAGGTTTTAAAATATTTTGTTACTTCAGAAAAATGATGAAGGGTATGGTTATTTACTAAAAGTATACAATTCTTGCCTTTATCTGTCCAACACCACATGCACACACTCACATACACATATACACAATTTTACCAGTATCCTTTGATAGAGATATAGCCTTAACCTAGGGCATATATGTTTCAAAGTAGTTAATTACATATGTGCCATAAAACAACATTTTGACATTGAGTCAGAAAGTTAAAAAAAATTACAAAGTAAAAGAGTTACAATAAGCTAAGATTAATTTATTATTAAGGAAAGAAAAAACTTTTAAATAAATTTAGTTTAGCCTAAGTGTACAGTGTTTATACAGTCTACAGGACTGTATAGTAATATCCTGGGCCTTCACATTCACTCACCACTCACTCATTGACTCATTCAGAGCAACTTTCAGTCCTGCAAGAGCCATTCGTGACAAGTGTATCATGATACACTGTATTTTTTATACTGTATTTTTTATATACTATCCTTTCCTATACTATTATTTCATACTGTATTTTCACTGTAACTTTTCTATGTTTAGATACACAAATACTTATTATTGTGTTACAATTACCTACAGCATTCGGTTCAGTAACATGCTATACAGCTGTGTAGCCTGAGAGCAATAAGCTGAACCACATAGTCTAGGTGTGTAGTAGGCTATGCCGTCTAGCTATGTGTAAGTACACTCCAGGATGTTCGCACAATGGTGAAATCACCTAACAAGGCATTTCTCAGAATGTGTCCCTATCATGAAATGAAGCATGACTCTATTTTTAAGTGTGTTTATGAATGAATGAATCTGCTGTCTGGGTTTTAAACTTTCTCTCACCCTCTTATTAAAACTTTCTGATGCATCTTAGTTATTCTTTCTGTTAAAGGCTTGTAGCATTTGGCTTCTGTTTCCTAACAACTCTCCACATGTTTAACATTTCTCCCTGTTTTTCCTCTTTGGCTCCAGGTCTTTGCTTCCGTAACTAAAGCAACACTCACTGGACTGTGACTACAGGTTCCTCACCTATGACCCTCTCTCAGCTCAGGTTGCCTATCAAGCAGCCCAGAGGTTCAAGCTCAACCTCTTTTACTCTAAGACTTTTAAGTATTTTTTTTTTCTACATTTAATCCTTTTAACAAACAATCTGAATATCTAAAGCTCAAATGGTCCAATATTCAGAGAAATTTATTTTTTCCTGAGAAGTATCTCTAAAAGAAAAACTTGTATATATGTTTAAATTTTAATCTGTATCTTTTTAAATAAAACGTAATTGGCATTTTATACTTTTTCCATTTTTCTTTCATGGTAACTTTTTAAGACCCTCCATAATATTATATTTTTAAAGGTTGCTTATATTTAGTGTAATAATACTGAGTTTTAAATGTACATATATCACATATATCTGAATACCAATTAATAAGAATTTTTGAAATTTAAAATATATCATGCTTTAATTCATTCACTAGGTTATTCAACACCCATGCATGCCATAAATATTTGGAATATAAAGAAAAGTTCAATATTAAATGCAAATTAATGTCAAAGTTTCTGTTTTGTAGCATTGTCTAACAATCTACTCTCTACTCAAGTAGGCTAGAATCAATTCAGGTTTATGAAACATTCAATTTTTCCATGAAGACAGGACATACTTACAATATATTTCGCAGTGTACTTTTACAAAGAATTTTGATTATTTTCATTAAGACAAACTGATTCAGGCTTGTTTTTCCTAAAGATCAATGGGAATCATTCAAGAATTTTAAGCAATAATAACATAATCAGTTAAGTTATTCTTGGGACGTGGTAGCAGATGGATCAGAGAACAAGAGGTTCTTTTTTTTTTTTTTGAGACAGAGTCTCACTCTGTTGCCCAGGCTAGAGTGAGTGCCGTGGCGTCAGCCTAGCTCACAGCAACCTCAAACTCCTGAGCTCAAGCGATCCTCCTGTCTCAGCCTCCCGAGTAGCTGGGACTACAGGCATGCACCACCATGCCCGGCTAATTTTTTCTGTATATATTTTTTAGCTGTCCATATAATTTCTTTCTATTTTTAGTAGAGATGGGGTCTCGCTCTTGCTCAGGCTGGTCTCGAACTCCTGAGCTCAAACGATCCGCCCACCTCGGCCTCCCAGAGTGCTAGGATTACAGGCGTGAGCCACCGCGCCCGGCCAACAAGAGGTTCTTATAGCAAGGAAACCAGTTAGGAAAGAATGCTAGTCTAGTAATGAGTGGATAATCCAAAATTTAGGCGTCTAGGAGGTTGCCTAAAACTTCCTAAATCTTTACAGTTTCAGAGAACGATGAAACAATAGAGGGAGTTCTAAGATGATATATGTATACTGTGGCAGTTTGAGGGCAACACGAGATAAAGTCGATTAGCAGTACAGTCTCTGGAATCATAACTTGAGTTGCTGCCCAGATCTTCCCATTATTAGATCAGTGACCTTGGACAGCTTGTCAACTCTCTTTCTAAGCCTCTGTTTCCTCACCTATAAAATGAGGAGAATTGGAGTAGGCACATCATTACCATCACTCTTAGGTGATGGTGAAGATTAGATTAATTTATAAATCCTTGTAATTATGGGCAGAAAGTTTATCATTATTGTTTTAAAGATGAGTTTACTTCTCACCTTACATTCTTTTTTTATGAACTCCTTTACTGAAATGAATGTGACTGAATATTTTGATATCTTTGTGGATTGAATCATGTTTTCCTCATGTTTCTGCTACTTTTATTTTATCTAGAAAAGTATGTCTTTCCTTAAGTTATAAATTCTGTATATGTAAACTAATATATTCTAAGTTACTACTAATTCTGAAAAATTGACCTCTAATCTTGAGACAGATGTGTATGTGAATAATTATGACACATTTTAGGAGCATTTTGTGTCTCTATTCAATATTATTGCATTAGCCATTTCAACTTTATTTTCTCAATTATTATTGTTTCCTTCATTTTCCAGCATGTTTCAGTCATAATTCTGAGCATCTGGTAATAGTAATATTACATTACTATTACACTACGTGTTCAAATTTTCCTTCTTTGAATATATTCAATTAATATCTGTGGTTCTTTTTATTTCAATGTAGCTTGTCAAGATCTCCTTGAAATATTATTTTAAACCGCTCTATAAAAAGCAATGTTTTAATGAGTCCTCAGTCTACAGTATTAGATAAAACCTTGTGTTATTCTTTTCTTTTTAATCTCTGGTATCTCTTTTTTATTTTTCCTTAGATTTTTCATCTCTCTGCTTACATTACCCACCTATTCTTGCATGTTGTCTATTTTTTTTTCATTATAGCTCTTAGCATATTGATCATAGTTGTTTTAAATCTCCATTCTGATAATTCCGACATTCCTGTCATATCTGAGTCTGGTTCTGATGCTTGCTCTGTCTCTTAAAACTATGATTTTGTCTTTTAGTATGCTTTTTAATTTTCTGTTGAAATCTGGAGATTATGTATTGGGTAAAAGGACCTTCAGTACATAGGTGCTTAGTGATGTGGTGGTAAGGTGTGTGGGGGGGAAGCATTCTATAGTCCAATAATTAGGTTTTAGTCTTTTAGGGAGCTGTGCCCTTGGCTGTGAACATCCTCAGTGCTTCAAAGTCCTTCTCACCTTCACCCCATAGGTGGGACAGGATGTGGGCGGGTAGTACTTCCCTTTCCCCAGGTTGGTATGGCTTTGATAAAACTCTGATAGGTTAGGCTCTAATAAAATAATTTTTCCTGAAGGTACACTTTGTTAAGAAGAGCAGAATGCTGTAGCAAATTTCAAAATGGTTCCTTTTCTCCTCTCCGTGCCAGAAGCCCTAGGGAGCATTCTCTGATCTTCACTGAGAAAATCTGGTAGAGCTCCTAGCGGAAAAAATCACAAAAGTGTGTTCCCTCCCCCATGACTGGGTTCTTCTGGTTTTTTAAAGTCTCAGACTCCGTCCACACTGAGCCTCTAGCAATTTGTCAATGACGGTTTGGGGTGCCTATGCCTGCACTGGGTCCCATGGAGGTTTCTGTTCATCACTTTTTGCTCTGTTAATTTGTGATACCCTTTTCCCCAACCTCTCTGTGTGCCTTTTCAATGCTGGGGGCAGTAGTTTGCCCTGTGACTTCACTTCTTTTATGAATCTAAGAGGATTTGTTGATTTTTTTTCAGTTTGTCAGTTTTTTGCTTGTTAGGATAGAATGATGACCTCCAAACTCCGTATGTGCCCAACTAGAAACTGGAAGGCCATGCTTTTCTTTTTAATCAATTATGATAACTCATTTAGAGCTACTGCATCTAAATGGAGCTTAGGTAATAAGGTAGGACTAAAATTAGTTGAATTGAAAAACATAAAAACTGGAAAGTATTTGTCAGTTGATAATATAGAACACAAAAAGGTGAAGCCACACAAAAAGGTCAAAAATCAAAGCATTATAAGGACTAAGAGGAAACTCCAAACATGCAAATTTGTTCATGCTAAAAATAATCTTTATTTATCAAACTGTCTTGATCTATTACTGAGTCATAATATATATTTAGTGGATCTCCACCAGCATTTAAACAAAATTAGAAAATAGAAAAGAGGAGAATATATCAGAGTACATTGCATATAATGAATTTAAATATAATTTTGGAAACCTTTTAATTCTCTATTGTGTATATGTAAATATAAAAACATATAAAAAATGTTCAGTATCACTAATCATCAGGGAAACACAAATTAAAAACACAATGAGATACCACTTTACCCCTGTCAGAATGGCTGTTATTAAAAAGTCAAAAAACAACAAATCCTGGCTGGCATGGATGCAGAGAAAAAGGTACACTTATACACTGTTGGGGGGACTGCAAATTAGTACAACCTCTGTGGAAAACAGTATGGAGATTCCTCAAAGACGTAAAAGTAGACCTACCATTTGATTCAGCAATCCCACTACTGGATATGTACCCAAAAGAAAAGAAATTATTCTATCACAAAGACACCTGCACTGAATGTTTATTGCAGCACAATTCATAATTGTAAAGATGTGTGGAATCAACCTAAGTGCCCATCAGTACATGAGTTGATAAAGAAAATGTGATATGTATATGCCAAAGAGTACTAATCAGACATGAAAAGGAATGAAATAATGTCATTTGTAGCTACTTGAATGGAACCAAAGACCATTACCCTAAGTGAAGTATCTCAGGAATGGAAAGACACTCATCACATGTTCTCACTAATAAGTGGGAGCTAAATAATGGGTGCACATGGGCACACAAAGGCATAAGGACATTGGAAACTAAAAACAGGGGCAGGTGGAAGGAGGATGAGGGATAAAAACTTACCTGTTGGGTACAATGAACACTGTCCTGGAGGCAGGCACACTGAAAACCCTGACTTCAGCATTATAGAGTGTATCCATGTAACAAAAACTTCTATAACCACTTAATATTTTGAATTTTAAAAAATCCAACAAGATAATATTACATTAAAGCTCTGGAAAATTTGCATTACTTTCTCTTAAACTTACTAAAATATATAAACCCTTATTTCTTTATTTTTCTGAAACTTGAAATAATGTTAACTCTGATCTGATTCTATCTAGATAAATTATAATTAACAAATGAGTATTAACGGTATTCTTGACAATATATTTTCAAATGTTCTTATATTTAATTTGCAAGGTAATTTTATAATTTTTAAATGTAGTTTATTTTGAGATATTTAATTGGAAAAAGTGTGAGAATTTGGCCTATATCAAATGAGTCAAGGAAAACGCCATATGGAGTTAATTGTATAATTTTTTTTCATTTTATTTTAGACAATGACTCATAGCATGCAGCAATTTCGGCATTCCTTAGCAATCAAAGGATAATCTAGGTCGAAATGTCCATTTAACAAGAATCCAATATGGAATGAAACATACATTTTTGTTAAGATTTCCATTTTTCTAAGGTACAATGAGTAATGCCGCCCATTAAAAGTTAATTTACTTTGTTACTGTAATGATCAAATATGTAATTGTATTTACAGATCAATAGATCTGAATTGAGTTGGCTGAGGCACAGCTTGCGATAGTATGTACAGAAGACAAAACTAAATCCAGAAATAAGGACCAGCCCATGCTACCTCTTGAGTTGTACTGGCCATGTGCTCCAATTTCTTATTATAGGGCACTTTATCTGCCAAACATTCTGGTGGTTGCCTGTGCTACAGATGGAATTCAAAACTATACAATTATGATTGCCAGTGCCCATCTTGAAATAATAGTTTTCCTTGTTAGTATTTTGCATCCAGTTGTGATGTCTGAAAGAAATTGAATATAGTTTCTAATTGGGTTGGCTGAATACATTGCACATAGGACTCTTTGGTGTCTACAGCCAAGGGCATATGTAACTTCATAATAACTGCTTATTCATAATGCTTTTTAATAAAATTGTATGGAAGCCTTTTAAAATGATATCCAAATTTCTGTTTTGTTTAAATTGTTTTCTCTTTCATTTCTGAACAAAGCTTAGAATAAGCTATTTGAGCTAACATTTTCTTGGGATTTTTGAATACAACTTAGTTGATTTCTTTCTGCATCAGAGATGGGAGAATGGTGGCAACTAAGTTTTGGAAGACATGGAACATATAACAATATTATCTGGCAATTTTTATAAGAAGTCATGCATAAATGATAGAATATATCACAAGCTTATACGCGTATAGGGATATCACATGGGAAAACAAATTAAAATAAAAGAGTAAACATATGACCGTGGAAGTTTTCTGTATGGAAAAAAAATATCTAAATAGCAATTCTTTTATACTTACAGAGATTGCTAGAAAGAGAAATATTGCCTAACAATATTATCATATTAAATGGTGAAATGCAGTTTCAATGTTTCTGTTAATTCTTTGTGCTGTTAAAGGGCAAAGATATGGAATAAATGGCTTTTGTTCAACAGAGATCTTTAATAAGATTTTACACACATAGAGCAACCCAGAGCCTGCTTTGTGCTGGAGGATATTGGCAATTTGGAGTGTGATGTATAAGGAAGAATTAGAGATTTATGTGTCATAGTCTGGTATATCAGTTACCTTTTGCTGTATGATATGACACTCCAAAATCTAGAGGTTTAAAACAATCACGTTTTTAGTGCACATTCTCCAGATTGGTCATTAGTGTTGAGTTCACATGGGTATTTTTTTTTTTTTTTTTTTTTTCTGATTTAGGCTAGGTTTGACTGATCTTGCCTGAATTTGTCCATGTGTCTTTGGCTATGTCAAATAGGACTAACTGGTTTATGATGTCTTCAACTAGGAAAGCTATGATGACTCAGGCTATCCCCACCTCTTTATGTGCACAGTTACTAAAATAGCACAAAGGCAAGTTCCCATATGCAAACACTTAATATTTGCTTGCTTCATATTGCTACTTTCCAAGACATGTTACATGGAATAGCCTAGAGTAAGTGTGGGAGGGCGATAACAAAGGACAGACACAGTTGCAGGAGGTATGAGAAGTTGTTAGTGCAATCAGTCCACTTCACCAGGCTACTATTCAAGATGAGAACAAGTGATTTGACATGACCGAGGCAAGCTGAGTTCTAAGGAGAAACAGGTATACATATGTTTATCATAACAAGTACAACAAATTTATATTTGGAATAATATGTGTAATATTTTTTATTTGGATTTCATCCTGGTACTTTGCAGTGCTATAGCCTTACTTTGGGAGTATCCAAAATTTCACTTTGAAGTTTTTTTCCCTTTTCTTAACACGATGGCTCTTGCTTGGTGAGTGTTCTGTTGAAATGAATGAATTGTGATGTTATCCCTTATGGGGTTGATTTGAGTAAAACAGAAAGGATACAGGTGACACAAGGCAATATGAAAAAGGAAGTCAAAATCCATCAATCCATTAAATCAAAAAGTTTGGGCAAGGGGGGCTTAGAAAAATCAGAATCCTCATAAACTTTTGGAGATTTTGAAAGTATAATGAGTTTCCTATTGAAAGTGGGATGGGCATTTAATAATATTAAGAGATAATCTTTATTTGTCAGTCACTGAGCCCTTTGTATATATTGGTTTATTTAATCCTCACAATATTTTCATAAACTCTTTTGTTATTCCCTTTCTACAGAAATAGAAACTGAAGTGAGAATACTTGTGTGATCTCTACATGGTTGTATCTCCACAGAACTGGTAGATGATGGACCCATGAGACAAATACAAGTAGATTTTCTATTGACTGTAAACTCTTAGGTATTCAACGTTATAAACTAAGGGGAAAATGAAAATATAATGAAAAAAGTTGGGTCATGGCTGATACAGATTTCAATAATATTTTTGAGACTTTGGAAGGCAGTAATATTTGCATTTTGGAATCTGTCCATTTAAAGCCAAACGTATCGTTAAGACTTCCCCTCTTATCTGCATATTCTATATTTATTACTACTCAAAATTAGTGCTTTCCTCACTTTTTCTAAATCTTTGTGATGCCATAATAGCTCTCTCCTTCTTTTCTAACAAACTTATTGTATCTACTGTCACTTACTTCTTCTTTTTTTTTTTTTTTTTTTTTATTTAAGCTCATTATGGGGGTACAAAAGTTCAGGTTATATATATTGCCCATGCCCCCCCATCCCCCCAAGTCTGAGCTTCAAGCATGTCCATTCCCTAGATAGTGCTCATCTCACTCATCACGTAGGTATACACCCATCCCCTCCCCCCCAGTCAGAACTTCAAATGTGTCCATTCCCCAGACAGTGTGCATCGCACTCATCAAGTAGATATACACCCATCCCTGCCCCCAGCCCCCACCTCTGTCCAATACCCAATTGGTGTTATTCCCAAATGTGCACTTAGGTGATGATCCGAGAAACCAGTTTGCTGGTGAGTACATGTGGTGCTTATTTTTCCATTCTTGGGATACTTCACTTAATATAATGGGTTCCAACTCTCTCCAGGAGAACCAAAGAGATGCCATATCACCATTATTTCTTATAGCTGAGTAATACTCCATGGTATACATATACCACATTTTGCTAAATCCATTCATGAATTGATGGGCATTTGGGTTGTTTCCACATCTTTGCAATTGTGAATTGTGCTGCTATAAACATTCGGGTGCAGGTGTCTTTTTTATAGAATGACTTTTGTTCTTTTGGGTAGATGCCCAGTAATGGGATACTACCATATGGATGGAGTATTTAAACCATTCTATTTTAATATTAAATAAACTGTAACCATAAACAAAACAAAACTTAGCTTCCATTAACTGGCCTTTATTTTTTGTAAGTTGCAGTTTGCCTGCTTCTTGTAACATTGCTGAAACATCTACTTTTTATCAAAAACTTTTTGATATATTCTCATTTACTCATGTTTTTCCTTACATAGAGAGCATGTTTAACTTATTCTACTTTAATATTAAAGTTTAACTATAAAACAGGCTAAAAACGTAGACAGCTTTAAACTACTGATTACTCTGTAGCCTAGCAGACACTACTTCCTAGTATAGCATAAAACAATTTTTTACATTTATGAAATCTAGCTAATAATAACTAGATTGTCCTGCTTGCGGTGTCATAACAAAATACCACATACCGGGTGGCTTACACAACAGAATTTCATTTCTCCAAGTTCTAGAGGCTTGTGGTCCAAGATCAAGGTGCCAGCAGGTTTGGTTTCCCTTGAGACCTCTCTCCTTGACTTGAGTCACTTTCTCACTATGTCCTCACATGGCCATTGCTCTTTGTATGCACAGTCCTGGTGTCTCTTCTTATAAGGACACCAGTTATATTGGATTAGGATCTCACCCTTACGTACTTACCTCCAAATATAGTGGCATTTGGGGTCAAGGGTTCAACCTCTGAATTTTGGGGGTGGGACACAATTCATTCCCTAATGCAACATTCTAAGGACTAAATGAAATAATACATATAAAATCCATAGCATGATAACTGAAATCTAAAAATGCTCAACACTTTATAATTATCATATAGTTATTATATCACAGTCATTATTCTGTCATGTAGAAATGATATTGATAAATTGAATAACAGATATAATGTTAATACCATATCAGAGCGAATAATAGAAATAAACAAACTAAACCATACATTTCTTGTATGCTTGTACAAGAGATGTAGGAGAAAATATCTGGGGAAAACGGAGAGAAAAATTATCCTGAAAGTATTTTTAAATGTGTTTTGAGAGCAGAAAGTGGAGTTATTTCCTTTTGTTCCCAAAGACAGAATTTGAATAATCTGGTAAAAGTATTAAGTAGGAATATTTCAGCTGGATATAAGTAAGAATACTTTACTAATTGTAGAATAGGTTTCTTTAACAAGTAGTGAGATTCTCATTCTCAAAAGGTGTCAAGCAGAAGGTAGATCTCAAATTCTGAGATGTGGTTGGAGGGTAGGTTGGTCCAAATGACTTCTAAGGTCAGTTCTTTCCAGCTCCCAAACTCTGATCTTAGTTGATTTACTTTTTGGATTTGCCTGGGAGTGAGTCATACATGATACTAGAAAGAGGACTTTTAGCACAATGAAGGAAGCAAAGTTGAGAATTTGAAGGAATTGAGAAGGAACAAAAATTTTTAAGTGAAAATTACGATAGTTACTTGGAAAAAGGAATATGCTTCAATGAAAGAAACTAAATGGTAATTATAATGAGCTACAGGCAGTAGAGCTGGATTGTAGGAGATATGCATGTGTAGAAAGCTGAAAAAGAAGATTGGAGACGGTGGAGTCATGTGAGAGTGAGATCATTCAGAGCGCTGCAGCGCAGAGCGAGACTGAGATGTTTTTGAATTCAATCTAAATTGAGTCAAGTTCAGCAATTGTCTGTAATTTGTTTGAGAGACACTTTATCACATATTCTTTGAAATTGGATTTAGTATTAAGATTAACTATCCATAATGGATTTTTGATAGGACTTACAGAATAATTGGCTGAGAGAATAATTCTGAGATATCAGTGATCAACTAGACTCAGGAAATATATATAGCTCAGTCTATACATATTAAATATCTCAATATAAGCTGAAATTCTTCAGAATGCTGGATATCCTTTGATCTTGAGATAGGGAACCAGTAGGCCCTGCCCAATAAGGAGACATAAGACTGGAACTAAGGTTCTGGTAAAAGAGGAGGTGGTAGGGAAGCTGGACAAAACCAGCTAGAACCAAGAAGGCCATGAAAAACCACCTCAGGTTACCCTCACTGCCCATTGTACCCTGCTTATAATCATCAGCATACTAAAAGGAACTCCCGCCAGTGCCATGACAGTTTACAAATGCTGTGGCAACTCCTGGAAATTATCCTATATGGTTTGAAAAGAGGAGGAACACTTTGTTCCGGGAACTCACCACCCCTTTCCCAGAAACCTTATGCATAACATAGTCTTCCCTCTGTTTAACATAAAATTCAATAAAAAGTGAGTGTAAAATAAGACCCCAGAAATTCACAAAGTGCTACTCTCTGTTGCTGTGAGAGATAGCCCACTTCTTTGTATCAATTTCTCTAGCGAAAAGTAACTTTAATGACTCTTTCCACATTTCATTTCCTTCAAATATTAGTTCTCCTACCACATTTGAGTAACTGTTTTTATTTTCATGCTCATTATCTTAATATATTATCATTTTTATGTTTAAAAGTTTAAAATTTGTAGAATTTCAAATAATTTTAATGTAGCCAAACAAAATGTTGCCCCTTCTTTTTCATGGGTATTATTATTCCAACCACATTTGTGTCTTGATTCCTTTTCACATTTTTATTAGTTAAAATTAGAATAGTCTATATTGTAGTAACAAATGAACCTAAATCTCGGTGAATGAACTCCACATAGATTCCTTCTATTGTGTCCTGTGCAACCTTAATGGCTTTGTTAGCCCTCTGTGCTCACATGGATAGCTTCAATATCCTCAATGGTGTCTTCCATTCTATGATGGAGCCTTCTTAAATACTTACTGTCTAATGTCACCATGGAAAGGGAGGAGAACGTATGCATAGGAAGTTTTAGACCCATGCCTCCAAGTGCCGTATGTCCTACAAATATGTCATTTCCCAGGGCTAAAATTTCTAGTTTTCCTTTGTGCCCAGGAAGAGGAAAATGAAATAGAAATTAGTAAAACACACAGCATGGTCTCTGCTATGATACTTAAGGACATATTCTGGGAAACAAGGAAGAAAGGGGGAGTCAGAACTTTTTTGGCAAGTGTGATCTTAATGGGCAGAGGCTGATAAAGGACAAAGTTGTAGAGTAAAACAAAATTAGGGAAACGTGTCCTGATGAAAACCCAGAAACAACCTCAGTCTAGCAAACCAGAAAGGGGGGAATTAATAGATTATTAAAATTGAGGTGCCAGATCACTTATTAAAAAGCCATGCAGGGCTTAAGTAATTGGAGAGATAGGTAAACATGTGCTAAGGCGTTGGATAGGAGACCAAATGTGGTAGACTGTATTAATTTTCAGAGATACATTTGATGCTCTCCCTGGAGTGAGATTATACATTCCTACATGTTTGAATCCTGGAATGGAAATACAACTTCCTCTGACCAATGAAATATGAATACAAGTAACAGCTGTCACTTCCAGGCATAAGTGTTAAGAGCCAGTGTGTGGTTTTTCATAAAGTATTTTTCTCTGTTCTTTGAATATGAAAGCTCACATTGAGATGCTAACTCTATCAGCCTGATATTTTAGGTGGCTGAAATGAACAGATTCTCTTTACTACCTGGTAAGCATGCCATGTGAGCTAGAAATAAACTTTGTGGTTTTAAAGTGAGATATTCAGGTCGTTGGCAATTTCAGAAGAGCTTATTTTTTTCTGATACAGAAATTGAGACAGGAATAGGGACGTGATATACCAGCAAACTACAATATGTGTTTTGTAATTGGGGGCATAGGAAGGAGTCTATTATTGGATGCTGGAAAAAGGTAACATATCATGCAAAAGTAAAACCTTCAGTAAAACATCCCCATGGCTAACTTGGAAGGCCGATGAAGTATTCAATCACTTGTACCTTTCAGGGAAAAGGGAAAAATAAACAAAAGGAATTAAAGGTATGGCTTTCTCACAAAAGTCTGATAAGCACAAAGTACTCAGCATTAATCCTGAGTGCATTTATGTTTATAGACACGACACAGTAGCTTTGTGAGTACGGATAAAGAATTCTCCAGTAAGGTACACATCAATGATACACATAGATGACTGTGTGTATCTTGCTTGACTGTTATTGCAGACACCTAGCAGATGCCTGGAACATAGTAGTGTTGTTACAAATACTGTACAATATTTCCAGTTTGTAATATGAGACAGAATTTAAAAGAAAGAAATCATGCCACACCATTATTTGTTCTTTGATATTCACTTTTTTATTTTTTTCTTTTGTTACCTGTAGAAAAATTTTAAAAAGCTTTAGTTACGCAACTCTCGAGTCTTGTAGAATCCAGAAAAATTTGCCCCCTTGGATACACTATGCACTCTCTGAGCTTTGGCTTCTCCATAATAGTATCCCGGTAAAATCCGAAGTCTTTGATATTATTCTTCATTTATTTTTCTTTATCCTGAAACTCTTACACAAATAACTTCAGTATAATAGTATCTCAGATTTGCTCATTTTCTCTCCTAGAAATTGATCATCACTCTTTATACTCTTTAAATATTATAGAAGGTTTATCATTTATTAGGTTTTCCACACAGGTTTGAATTTCTCTCTTCCTGCTATCTTTTTCTCTTTTTCTTTAAAAATATCTTTAATTCATTTTCTGTTTTGTGTTTGTTTTCTTTTTGCTTTATTTAAAAACTCTTTACCTTCCATTACTTAATAAGGCAAATGGAAAACCATTGTTGGTTATATATCTCATTCTTACTAATTTATGTTCAAAAATTTTGTTTTATATATCTATTGTAGTTCACTATTTTGTGGACCCTTGAACAGACAAATGCTTTCTCTTGCTTATCCCTCCAACAACTAAAAAAAATCTGTTCTCTCCCCAAATAACCCAAAGTTTTCCAAGTGTTATTTGTGTAGTGAGAAAAGCAAGTGTTTTTAAATTGCCAGTGGCATAATTTTATAAGCATTTCTTTTCAATTTTACTGATCCATGTATATCTTTTGTTAGTATATTGGATTCAGTTAGCATTTGTATTCAAACACATTTATTCAATCTTTTATTCTTATTGAATGCTCTATTATCTGATACAATAAGTTTTTATTTACTTTTTACCCTGTGTTCTAGATTCCGTTGAAATCCTTTTTCAATACTCAAACTGTCTTAAGTGTAGAAATGGCATCATATCCTTAAATTTTCTTTCACATCTGTACTTGATGACATACAAATTTAGAACCTTGATATTTTTCCATCTCAACTCCTGAAATTTTATAAAATGCCAAATAATACTTTCATATATTCCAAACACCTAAGCACATACTCTGGGCCAAAGCTATAGTCACAATAATTGCTATAACAGTACTAGGCCAAGAAGTAACTCAAGGGAAAGGACACTATGTCTGTATCTGTGTCTTCATGGAGATTAAAGAAACCCATGTACTTCCCCTTTTATCAGTTAACATGATGATGACTTTTTCAAAATTCTGTTTTTTCCTGTGAAGTCCGTGAAGACAGGATTTTGTCTGTTGGCTTTCTCCATATCCTGAGCCCCTTGCACATCATCTGTCACGTATAAATTATTTTTTGATAAATGGAGGAGAATATGAGTTATTCAGGGGTAGAAGCAGTGGCCTTGCAGACAGAGCAAATGGCTTGTAGTTGGGCTCTACCTGGCACAAGATTTCCCCTCCATGCAATGATGATTCTGGACTAAAGATCTTTAATGTGATCTGTTCTTTTTTCAAGTATGGGCATAATGCAGTATTCTCTTTCTAGTCAATTAACACTTATACTTCATTGTTTTTCTTTCCATAGGTTAGATACAACACTTTAAGTTGTAATTATGGCTGTATTTGTACGTGTTTTCCTAGTCCTTCTTCCTACACTACATCTTCCCGAGGGAACTCAATTGCTCTCACCCTCAAATGTTTCTATGCTGATGCCTCAAATCTATCTCTAGTCCCCACTCTGTCCTGAGCTCCAAGACCATAAATACAACCAAATCTTAACTATTTTTTTTTTTTTTTTTTTTGAGACAGAGTCTCACTCTGTTGCCCAGGCTAGAGTGAGTGCCGTGGCGTCAGCCTAGCTCACAGCAACCTCAAACTCCTGAGCTCAAGCGATCCTCCTGTCTCAGCCTCCCGAGTAGCTGGGACTACAGGCATGCACCACCATGCCCGGCTAATTTTTTCTATATATATTTTTTAGCTGTCCATATAATTTCTTTCTATTTTTAGTAGAGATGGGGTCTCGCTCTTGCTCAGGCTGGTCTTGAACTCCTGAGCTCAAACGATCCGCCCACCTCGGCCTCCCAGAGTGCTAGGATTACAGGCGTGAGCCACCGCGCCCGGCCCAAATCCTAACTATTATCACTTCATTTCCCCACATATCTTTAAAATTTGGCCCACATCTCTGATCTGTTTTGTTCTATATTTCATTGAATGGCACCAAGAACCATCCATTTTCATAGGCAAGTAAACTGGTCTTCAGCTTGATGACTTCCACCTCTTTACTCTCGCTTTCAATCACCAAATCCTGTATATTCTGGTCCTGGAGAGCTGGTGAATTTATCACTTTTTTTTTTTACCTCCATTGCCAACCTCCTTTCAGTTCACAATGAATTTAGGCCAAGATTACCTTAACAGCATAGCATTTTTGCCTCTGATTTCACCCTCCTCCACACGTGGGGAGTAGTATACAATAAAAAGGTAGGGCTCCTTGTTCAAAAATTATTAAGACTTTCAAGGCAGCAACATCAGAGCATTAAACCAAGCAAAGCCCCTCTTTAAGCCAACATCCTTTCAAGACTGCATAGGTTGTGAACCCATGAAGCCAGTCCTATCTGATTGAGAGACTTCTGTTATTTTTTGGTTAATTTCCAAATCCTCGGCGTGTTTTACTAGGCCCTTAAGTACTCTGGTATTTGCTTAGTTTTCCAGATTTTTCTTTCACCACTTCTTGCATTTATGCTGCAATCATAATGAACTATTATCGGTTTCTTTATATCCCTGGGATATGCTTATCCAACCAACCTCACCTATGTTCTTTGTTTAGCTAATGCCTGATCTCCCTGAATGTTTCAGCTTTGAGGTCATTTCTTTCTGGAAGACTTCCCCAGCTTTCCAAGTCTAACTTAGATACCACAGATATAAACTTGCATTGAACCTTATACTCCGTCTGATTTATACATTCACAAATTATATCATTATTTATTCTCTGTCTGACTACAGTGTAATCTTTGTGAATGAAGCATGTCTGCCTTACTCAACTTCGTATTCTTGATACCTAACACAGAATATGGAACATAGAAGTTGCTCAAATATTTACTATTGGATGATGAATAAAAGATATCTTTTAGGATGTGGAAGCCCTGAATTTTATTTCTAAGAAATTATTTCACATTTTTTTTTGAGCAAACCCAAATGTTGAGGGTAAAATAGTAAAGCAGACAGATAAAAACTGTTAATTTTTGAAAGGAAGAGTATTAAATGTCAGGAAGTCTACAGTAAGCATTCAAAGTCTAATGGGACACAGAAGACACTGCGTATTCCCAGCTGTAGTTCTTCATAGGCAGAGCGTCAGAGCCCGTGTGGCATTGAACATCTAAAGCAAAGAAACTGGATCAACATTTTTAAAATGTGATATATAGCAATATGCAAAGACCTCATAAGTACTATATTGACTTAAGAAATATTTTCAGTCCATGCAAGTGTTTTTAGTGCCTAGATAAATATATGGTAAACTGCACAAAGTTGAGAGGTCCTGTGTAGATCATGAAATCCCTCACAGACATCAGGCACAAGAATCAGAAATTACAGACCCAACAGAAATCAATTCAGGGGGATAATTCCTTGCCTTATAAAAATGTACAGAAACACAATCCTTTTTGTCTAGGTATATATGATTACTTTATAATCTTAAGCTGAACATTTTAATGATACAAAAAAATACACATCTCCATTACTTACTGGATTTGTTATACCTATCTAGGGAGTTGATTCTAGCTAGAAAATGCAAGATTTTTCCCTGTCATTTAAACATAACACATAGGCCTTTGACTGTCTGGAAGTCATAATAAAATCCCAAAGCTTTTCACAATAACTACTGAAATTTTGTTTTTGGATAATCATAGGGTATGAGTAGAGACAAGTGCTTGGATGCTAGGTCCGTGGGGTGGAGGTATGTTTTTGGTTACATTTGATTTTTATTTGGTTTGAAATACATAACTCATTTTCTTTTCTTTTTTTATTAATTAACTTCCATTAATTCATTCCTTTGAATCTTATTTATCTTGCAATTGTATGATTTCATTGCAGTTTTTTTTCTCTCTCCCCCTCTTCATCCCATTTGAATTTACTTCTACTTTTAATGGGCCCTTTACCTTCTTTCCCTTTGGTATTTCTCTCCATTTGTTCTGTTCGATGTTTTACTTCACATCTTTCTCTGGCTCCATTGAGAATTCAGGAAAATGCATTTCTTTGGAGGCACAAACCACCTGTCTCCTTCCTTGCTCAAACTCATTCCTTCTGCTTTCTTTGTGTGTGTTCCTTGCCGGCTTGTCTCCCAACCACCTTTTGAAATCCTCCTGGTATTTGATCTTTCCTATTTTCCCCCTTCAATTCCATTTCTCTCGTTTTTTCTTTGTGACAGTGAGGCAGTGTTACATAGAAAGATTCTGAGACCGGGACCAAAGAGAGCTAGTTTTAAACCTGGCTTATCTCTTGTTCCTTGGGCAAGTACTTGGCTGTCTCTGAGTCTCAGTCCCCTTCTCAGTGAGACTGAGATCGTAATAATCACCTTGTGAGACTGTTGCCGGGATTAGACATAATGAAGATAAAGTGCCACGCTTGTAGCTGGCACTCCACATTAGAGGGCCCTTCTTGTCATTCTCATCCTTATTACTGCCCCAGCAGGATTACTGTGTTCACTAGTGCAGATGTTAATAGTCTTGTTGCTTCATTATTCTTTTCAGTCTAGATCCTTGAAGCTGTGCATATTTGACATGTTTTGGGGCAGTTTGTTTAAGAGGTTTAATCGAAGGGCTGCATTTAATTGCCTTTTCATAAAAAAGCACTAATATATATGTGTCCTCTATATAGAAACTGTTTGTATTTTTAGACTCTGTTTTTGTTTGCCAATAATTAGTTACAATCCCTTTCTGTCTTTAAATCTACTTAATTAGATTAACAGCCCATTTTTTGAAGTAGTATGTTACATTTTTATTCCTCATTTTAAACTACAAGTAAATATACTTACTTTTCTAGGAACCATGATGACGTTATTTTTTTTTTTTTTTCAAACTAGTTCCCAATAATTACTATGACTATAGACATTAGTAGAAGTTTTCCGTTGTCTAAGGACTGGGTTCTTAATTTAGGTAATTTAAAAACAAAATACTCTCAAATGAATTTCAGAAAACATCCAATCAATAAAGTTCTTTAGGACTACATGAGCTGATTTACAACACTAAATCCAGCAATCTACCAAAAAGGAAGCTTAGTACTTTATTCAATTCTTGGGTATCAGATATATGGACTAACTCACAAACGGCATCTCTTGAGTGGAGCCCAAACCAGCTAGCTGAGGGGAAGCATTCTGTTAAGCAATGGCATACTTTCTACCATTAGGGACACAAAATCCAAATGACCTCTTGAAATTAAAGGTCTCTTTGATGATTTTTCCAACTGAAGCCTTTGGCAAAAGTAGGCAGGCTCAAATCAGAGATGACATGTTTAGGGTTTTCAATTCATTATGTCCCCTGTAGACTTTATTTTCCGTCAGATTCACTTATTTGGAAAAGCAATGATTAGCCCACATGTTAGTCAGCTCAGGCTGCTATAATAAAAACAAACAAACAAACAAAAACCCAAACAAACACCACCCCCCCGTCAAAAAATCCCATTATAGCTTGGGTGGTTTAAACAACGGAAATTTATTTTCTCACAAGTCTGGAGACTGGAGGTTCAGGATCAAGGTGCCAGCATAATTGGTTTCTGGTGAGGGCTCTTGCTTCAAGTTGCAGACAGCTGCCTTCTCACTGTGTCCTCACACCCCAGAGAGAGAGAGGGAGAGGGAGAGAGAGAGAGTGAGCAAGCAAGCTCTCTGGTTTTTCTTCTTATTAGAAGAATCTTATCAACCCAGAAACCCCAATTCATGCTTTAATCCTTTAGGCTTTTCCTCAGCCCTAAAACTGCTACCTAAATATAGTATCTTCCAATATGCTCTCATAGTATAACCATGTTTTCATGGTGTTTATATATGTCTCTATCCTACTAGATTTTCAGCTCTATAAGGATGGAGAGCTATTCATACTTGTAGTCTCGATGCAAAACCTGGACACTTACAGTACTCCTTATTAAATAAATAAAATAACCACGTTTTTGGCTTGTGGCTTTGGGAACTGTGTTAATCATATTTTTGTTTATGTGCTATTAAGCAAAGCTGTTAATTTTCTTTATGTATGTTCACTTGATAATGATGTTTATGCTAAAGTTCCCTAAGTTTTCTTAGTTACTGAAATTCTTGATGTACATATAATCATTTTCCTCCCTTTATTTCTCCATCTGTTTTGGTAGGAACTGAAAAGAGCAGATACTGAGCCAAAGTTAGGATCCGTATCATAGTAACAGACTGGGTTTCAGACAGCTCCTCTTCCCCCATTGCTCTTGGGTTTCTGGCTTTATATTATAGAAGCCAATGCTGAGATTTCACTTAATGTGTAAGAGATCATGAGATCATCATAAGAGTGATAGAAGCTGGAAACCAAAATATTTCTTCTGGGATAGAAGCCAATTATTACTATACAGAAACAAACAAACAAAAAGTCCAGATATAATAATTTCATTAGTTTTCTCTTTTAAATAATCTTGTCACATTTACTTAAGTGTGAATATTTTTGTTAAAAATTTTCCATAATCCTAACACTAAAAACTTAATTGACATAATTTTTTAAAAAGAAATTCAGTGATGCTAATTCCAGGTGGTTCTTTCTACATTCCGCCCTGTGATAAACGTTTATTTCATGACAGTAGCAGAGCAAACATAAAACATGGGCTCTTGACATTCAAGAATTGCATTTTAATCCATTAGATTTTTAATATTCTTTACTTCTAACTCAGTATTCCCAAATATACCACTTTAACAAATATTCTTTCAGAAGTGACAGGTATGAAGATGACTTTAGGGAATTCTCTGAATCCTTCTTTTACAGTCCCCAGCTAACAGATTTGAAACCTTCTATCCACACGTTTCTGCTATACTAGCAGTTATACCAATAACAAGACATAAGAATTTGTATTTCAAAATACTATAGCTGAACTATGAAAGTCCTGTGATCATTTTTATGATCATTGTTAGAAATAATTTAGAATATTCTAAAATAGCTAGAAGATATTTAAGCTAATAATTGATAATAAAGAACCTTTGCTCTTAAATGTTTTTTAGAAAAATAAAGAATCTCTTATAAGTTTTGGTGAGAAATTATTGCCTCTAGGACTTGTTAGCTGTTCACTTATATATTATGTCTTCAAGGATTTGAGTTAATGGATGCTATTATTTTAATTACCTAATGTTACACATAAATGTTGCATTTTTATAGCAGTTTATCCTGAATACATTAAGACTAAACATAAATAATGTTTGATTTACAAATATAAATACTCACTGAAATTTCAAAAAATAAGCTTTATATTAAAACTAAAGCTATCATAAATGAATTTGTGTGAAATGGGTACCTTTTTTTCTTTCTATATTAAAGAGAAGGCCTTAGTATCATATGAACATTTTGCAGGTTCCTTTGAAATTATAATACTGTGGCTCTAAAATATAATTTCTACTAGGACAGGGATTTTTGTCGGCTTTATTCACTGCTGTAAATCTAAAGGGTCTATAAATAATGCTTAATACATAGTAGGCACTCAAAAATATTTGTTTAAAGAATAAATATAGTATTACTTCTTGGTTACCAAGTCAACAGACAAAAAAGTTTGGAATATCAACCCAGTAATTCAAACATGGACCCTTTGATCTTTGTTAACAATGTAGACCCTTCAGGTGATAGAATTTACTTCATTTTAATTGAAAGAATAAAGAGATATTTGACAGGGATTGCTTTTCTTGGGATAAAACAATGAGAATGAAAATATTTTTATAATATAAAGTAGATAGATCTTGTTGAATTTTGGGATTAAGACTTTTGCTGCTTTCTATTAATATTTCCTTATTTTACCCATAAAAATAAAATAATTAAATGGAAAAATAATGCAAATAAATATTCAGATACTCTTCTGGAATGGTTTTGAACATAGGGTTTTGGAAATTTAATCTTAAAAGCAAACCAGAATAATCCCCTTGGCCAATCACAATTCTACTTGTCGTCTTGACCTGTGTATTTTATCCACCTCTTAAATCACCCCTTACCCCCTCACACACCAAAATGGATATAGACCTCACTTAATGTTGGAATCCTCAAGAACTATTAATACCTTTTAATTTTTCATCTGTAAATTTATTCTTATGATTTAAACCTTTCTAAATATCAGACATTCCCCTACTTTGACAAGTCTAAAAATCCTTGGAAATAATTTTAAATAGCTTCTAATTTAGCTAAGATGCCTTAGAATTTCAGTAATTGGGGTGAAAAAAAAGTTCTGCAGCTTAATTAATGTTTAGGTGCCTTTGAAAGTGACTTTCACTGACATCGCAGACCAGGGAGTAAGGGGTCCCATCTCCTTCTGACAATGAAACGGAAAATTCAGCAAAATCTTCTATTATCTCCTGCAGTTTGTAATCTGACCAACTGTCACAAATCATTGTCTCTTTATCCTGACAAGTAGTAAAACACCCCAAGGAACCCGTTTTGTACGGATTTGGCAAAACAATGATTAAAATAATGATAGTGTGTAGGAGGCAATGTATGTGTAAACCCTCTTTAAATTCTGTAGTGTTCTATTCATATTAGCTGTTTTCATTACCTATAATTGAAGTTGTCATGACTTATTATTTTCAGTGCTGGGTGAGAAAGTCTTTATTTAACTAATGCTTTCTTTTGCATTGGCTCAGAAAGTATGTCTCATGGATGTTTACTACAATGGCTTTCTGGAAAGCTTCCTCTTGTTTGCAATATCTTTGTGGAAGATTTTTTAAGGTTACATAGCTAGTTTCCGAATGTGGCATTTTAGTTAGTAAATGAATTATTTGTGAAGGAAAGTCACTGTGCAATGCATTATTGAAAATACTGAAGGTGATGCAGTTTGCTGACTTTTTCTGAAAATAGCAATTCCTGCATATATTAATATTAATTGAACCTGGAGTTTGTAATGGAAAGAGTTCAGAAACTGAAAGAAAAAAATTGGACTCTAATGAGGAAATGCTAGAAGGCATGCTCATTAGTACCCACTGGAACTTTAACCCACAAGAGTACAAGTGCCTATTCTCCATGTCAATACTAATTCACATATCCATGCCTTGCCTTACAAAAGGACAGGGAAACTGAATCCTCTCTAGGCATCCTCATTTCACTCTGTGTTTGTGGGGTGTGTGTTCCTACTCCCACGTGTTCTAAGATGTAGTCACGTGTTTCAGTATATATATTGACATTTTTAGATGCAAAGAAAATCAGCTTATGGTGTATTAGCAGTTGGCATTTTTCCACCTAGTCCCTCAGTTCCTGCTTATCTTTTTTTTTTTTTTTTCTGCAAACCTTTGCTCTGCTACTAATGAAAGGTGATCCCCCAGCAGGAAATAACAGAGGCAATTGGGGGAAAGTCCTGTTCTGTGATCTTCTCCCATTGACATATGCTTAAGTAACTTAGCTAAAGGAATTTCTGCTACTTGATCAGCAGCAGAATGAACACCAGTTATGTGATGAGCAGAGGCCACAAACTAAATTTCTATTGAGAAAGTGATATTTAACCTATATACCAGTCATACTCCAGGTATATGTATTAATGCATTACTATAATCTAACTTTGTCTAATTTTTGTGCTAACTTTGAGAAGTCACAGACACATCTTTGGTCTTCCCTGAAATAGTTCTATCAAACTATATGTCCTTACCCTAAAATCCTCCTGAAATGTTAGGTTTACATCTTGTATAAGAGGGCAGAATAAATAGGGGAGCAAGACAGGGCTTTTTTTTGTAGTGTAAGATAATTTTCTCTATGTGCTGTCAAAAATGTGTTGTACAGTTTGGTAAACTCACCTTACAGGTCTGTAAAGACTACATCTCTTTTCTAAGAGCCTACCATGAGCTTTGAGAATAGAACACTCAGATGGTAGGACCTGGCCTTATTGCAAATCAGATCATGATTTTCCATTAATTTCTATGCTAGTCCGCATTTACATGTATGGACTGTGTTCTGCAGCTAGTAAAAACTCAAGTTTCCAGCCAAAATTTAGGCCATCAAGAAGTCTGTCTCCTATCCTCTTGTTCCATCATCTTTAGCAACGGCTGCTACACCTCCAGGCATCACATAGAAATTTCAGGCATAGACAAAGTGGCAGAAGCAGCAGAACTGTTTCATTGGCCAAGACTTGAACACATGGTCATCAGGGAGACAGTGAAATTGAGTTTTAGCTTTTACAACCTCTGGTAGTACATGTGGGCCAATTTCTGTCTTTCACAAGTCAAAATGTCTTTGTTCTCTTTGCTAGTTTAGAGTCACCAACTTCTCTGGAAAGCAAGCAGTTGCCATTTATTAGAATTGCTCAGGAAAAGTTGAAGAAAAAATACTGAAAAATAGAACATGTATCATAATTTTAGTCATGAAAATAAAACCTGTTTAAGGGACAAAAAGAAAGAAATGATTGTGTGATGTCAGAAGTTTTTATCACAGTGGAACATAGAGGATCTGTGTTCAATCTGGGCCTGGCTGTCCCTAAGGACCCATGGTGCAGGCATCTCATTCTGTGTCCTTTCCCAGGCAAAACTCCAACTGCAGTCTAGGAACACTGAAGTACATTCAAGTCAATGAGAGTTTTATATTCATAAGAACCATAGAACAAGGCTCATTAATGTACTTACAAGACCTAAAAAGGAGCTAACGATATGTCTCTTATTTCCCCACTGAGAAATCCATCAGCTTTCTTTGTTCAAGAGCTCAATTGCCAAAAACTTTTACTGTCTGTTTCTGAATGTTAGTTCCTCAGTAGTAATCAAAGAATAACAGTTGGAAACATTTTCCTAAAATATTTATCCTGTAGATTGTTATTGTCAGAGGCTTTAAAAATTTCTTTGCTTCTGTGATACTTTTTAGAATAGTACACTTTCATAGTAAACTATGTCTGAGAAGACCAATATAATTTAAAAACAAAAATTTTGGAAGCTAGAATAAACTTCAAGATCATTTTTTAAAGCCTTCCCATTTTTCAGCAGGCAAGGTAACACTATGCTCATTTTAAGGAAGATATCCTAAATCCAGAATGACTTTAATAAGTTTTATGGGAGAAAATTTCACACTAGTGTTGAGAGGAAGGGAAAGTATGCAGTTCAGGAAGTCAAATCAGCAGTGAGTTAGCTGCTGGGTTTCCAGGCAGGGGTTATGGAGGCAGATATTTTATAGTTTTCCTTTAAAAGAGGATGTAGGCAGGTGGTCATCAGTGAGTGTGACAATGGATAAACTGTCACTGTGTGCTGCATGAATGAATGATTGGATGAAAGACTGAGTGAATGAATGAATGGAGTTGGGGGACTCCAACCAGAAATAAAGTTCAAGAACAAGCCATTGCTGAGAGTTTATGTAACTAGGGTGGAGACAAATAGGAAAAAGAAAGGGACCTACTCAGACTATTCACGTGTTCTTAGCCATGAGCATTTTAAGAGTACCATTCAGAACAGTGAAACAGAGACATGTCCCTAGTTCTAATCCAGGGTACTAGTTGAAATAAATGGATTTCTGTTTCCTGGGTTTTTATGCTGGAAAGAAGAAAGGAAGAAACTGGTCAAATTTCCAACACAAGACGAATTTTCAAGATTCATTTTGTCTGAAAAGAGGATCCAAGGATGTTAGAAGGGAACACAAAGGTGAAAGACTATTGAAACCCAATATTAATCGATTCTGCCCGTGAGGCCTAAGTCAA
The DNA here is from genome assembly GCF_041146395.1 of Eulemur rufifrons. Lineage (NCBI taxonomy): Eukaryota > Metazoa > Chordata > Mammalia > Primates > Lemuridae > Eulemur > Eulemur rufifrons. Next base: position 28,584,524 of record NC_091006.1, read on the forward strand.
GGATGACTGGGCTGGAGGCTTGGGCTTGGCCATCACAACCAGTAGAAATAATTAGAAAACAGAATTGGCTTAAGTCAGAGCTTGAATTCTCTCAGAGTCACCTAAATGACTGATTCCTTTGTTTTAAATAATTTTTTTCAAATTGTTCAATGTACAGAGTTTTAAAATTCAGGAATCTTTACAGGTCTATAGCAGCAGTGACAAGTAGCACCTGCCCTGCCCCTCCTCATTTCTGAGTTTTACTGCATAGAGGCAGCTGTTTTAAATATTTCTCCTAGTAATCACCCCCAAATGTCTAAGAATGCTTATATGATATTTTGTGAGCTTTCAGATTTAGTTTCAGATATTATCTTCCTGCTAGGGAAGGTGAGGACATAGCTTTCTACACCTGACCAGCACTTCTTCCTGGACCCACTTACCTTCCCCTCCCCAAAAGTTAGTACATTCAAATCATTATCCCATGCATATACCATTATCTCCATGTAAATATTGTTCATAATTGAGTCTTTTAATATGTAAAAATTATATTTTCTTTCTTATGCAACTTTTGTTTTTGCTGAAATTAAACATTGCTTAATTTGTCATTTGTTTACTCTTCTGTACTTCTATCATGAATTCTACTCTCACACTCAAAAGTGTATATCCATGTTTGTTTTTAAAATTCTGTTTTCATTTTAGTTTTCTTCTTGGCATCATTCTTTATAGGAGCCTTCTATCTCTACTCCAGTAAGCCCTGGTTGTTCTCTGAGCCTTTCAACATCACCCTGAGGATTCCCTTCACCTCTCTCAGATTAAATCTCTAGTGTTCTTGGTCCCATGTTGTTTTATTTCTTGATTATCTTACCAATTTTGGTAGAATGTATCTTTCAATATGATATTGAGAAGAAAGGAGTGGGAGGTAAATACTTTGAAATCATGCATTACTAAAAATTTTTGTCTTCCATTCTTGGTTGATAAGAGGGCTGGATATAAAAGTCTAGCTTGGAAAATAATTCCCCTTAGAATTGTCAAGGCATTATTCGACTGTCTTCTGGCTTCCCAGGCTGATTTCATGAAGCATAATGCTATACATATTCCTGATATTTTATAAGACCTGTTTCTCTGGAAGGTTTTCTTATTCTTTATTTGATCTTTGTGTTTTGAAATTTCACTGTGATGCATCTGGGAGAGAATTTTTCTTCATCCTTTGGTGTACTAGTTTGCTAGGGCTGCCATAACAAAATACCACAGACTGGGGGACTTAAACAACATAAATTTATTTTCTCACAGTTCTAGAGGCTAAAAGTCCAAGGACAAGTTGTTGGTAGGATTGGTTTCTTCTGAGACCTCGCTCCGTAGTTTGCAGATGAGAACTTCTCTCTGTGTCCTCACATCCTCATTTCTTTTGTGTGTGTGCAAATGTGCCCTGGTATCTCTTTGTGAGTACAAATTTCCTCTTCCTATCAAGTTACCAATGGGATTGGATTAGGCCCACCCTAACTATCTCATTTAAACTTAATTAATTACCTCTTTAAAGGCCCTATCTCCAAATACTGTCACATTCTAAGATAGTGGGGATTAGGCTTGAACATATAAATTTGAGGGGGACCCAATTCAGTTCATAATACTTGGGGTATCCCATTTAGTTCTAACACATTTCTTTGAATTTTTTTTAATAGTTTACTCTCCATCAATTTTCTCTGCTCTTTCTTTTTTTGAGAGTCATATCATATAGATGCTGGATTTCTTAATCATCTAATATCCTAATATTTTATTTCTAATTTTTCTTTTTTTGTATTTTTATTTTTCTTTCTAGTAGAGTTCACCAGCTTTTTAGAAATATTAATTTCATTGTCATATTATAGTTTTACTTTTTAACAGATGTTTTGTATTATCTGTTCTTGTTCAGTTAGTTTAATTATTTCCCTTATTCTTGAAATACCATAAGATATTAGAGGTTTTTTATCATTTTATTTTTTTTATTTCAGGAAATTATGGGGGTACAAACATTTTGGTTACATGTTATGACTTTGCCATATCCCAGCCATGATTTGAGATGCACCCTTTCTCCCCCTACAATGCTCACCGCATCCATTAGTTGTGAGTTTACACACCGCCAACCCCCCAACCCCCAGAGAATATTACTACTGTGTGAACACCTTAGGGTTGATCAGTCAGTGCCAGTTTGATGGTGAGTACAAGTGGTGCCTGTTCTTCCATTCCTGTGATATCTCACTTCGGAGGATAGGCTCAAACTCTATCCAGGAAAATATAAGAGGTGCTAGATCACCATCGTTTCTTATAATTGAGTAGTGTTCCATTGTATACATATGCCATATTATCTTAATCCACTCATGGATTGATGGGCACTTGGGTTGTTTCCATATCCTTGCTATAGTGAATTGTGCTGCCATAAACATTAGAGTGCAGATGTCTTTATTATAGAATGACTTTTGTTCCTTTGGGTAGATGTCTAATAGTGGTATTGCTGGATCAAATGGTAGTTCTACTTGTAGCTCTTTGAGGTATCTCCAAATTATTTTCCACAGAGGTTGCACTAATATGCAGTTCCACAAGCAGTGTAAGAGTGCTCCTGTCTCTCCACATCCTCACCAGAATTTGTTGCTTTGGGATTTTTTGCTACACACCAATCTTACTGGAGTTAGGTGGTATCTCATTGTGGTTTTGATTTGCGATTCCCTAATGATTAGAGATGTTGAAGATTTTCTTAAATGTTTGCTGGCCATTATTTTGTCTTCTTTTGAAAAGTTTCTGTTCATGTCATTTGCCCATTTATTGATGGGCTTGTTTGATTTTTTTCTTGTTGATTTTTTTGAGTTCTAGATAGATTCTTGTTATCAGCCCTTTATCGGATGTGTAGAGAGCAAATATTTTCTCCCATTCTGTAGGCTGCTGTTCGCTCTAATGATAGTTTCCTTGGCTCTATGAAAGCTTTTTAATTTGATCATGTCTCATTTATTTATTTTTGTAGCTGCTGTGATTGCTTTGGGGGTCTTCTTTATAAATTCTTTGCCTAGGCTAATGTCTGAAAAGGTCTTCCCTACGTTTTCTTCTAGGATTCTTAAGGTTTCATGCCTTAGATTTAAGTCTGTTATCCATCTAGGACTGATTTTTGTAATTGTTGAGTGGTGGGGATCCAGTTTCAATCTTCTCCATGTAGCTATCCAGTTTTCCCAAGACCATTTATTGAAAAGAGATTCTTTTCCCCAGTGTATGTTTTTGTCTGCTTTGTCAAAGATTAGATGACAATATGTGGATGGTTTTATCTCTGGATTCTCAGTCCTGTACCAAAGGTCTGTGTCTCCATTCTTGTGCCAGTACTATGCTGTTTTAGTTACTATAGTCTTGTAGTACAGCTTGAAGTCTGGTAGACTGACAGCTCCCAGTTGGTTCTTTTTGCTTAAGATTTCTTTGGCTATAGGAGGTCTTCTCTGGTTCCATAAAAAGTGTAGAATTATTTTTCTAAATTTGTAAAGAATGATGCTGGTACTTTGAGGGGGATTACATTAATTCTGTAGATCACTTTAGGTAGTATGGACATTTTAACAATGTTGACTCTACCAATCCATGAGCAAGGTAGATTTTTCCATCTGTTTACATCTTCTACAATTTCTTTTCTTAGTGTTTCCTAGGTATCCCTGTATAAGTCTCACATCTTTCATTAAATATATACCTGAATATTTGATTTTTTTTGAGGCTATTGTAAAAGGTACTGCATTTTTGATACAAGTTTCAGCTTGACTCTTATTGGTGTATAAGAATGCCTCTGATTTGTGTGTACTAATTTTGTATCCTGAGACTTTACTGAATTCATTTATTAATTCCAGGAGTCTCTTGGTTGAATCCTTGGGGCTTTCTAGATATAATATCATATCATCAGCAAAGAGTGAGAGTTTGATATCTTTTGTACCCATTTGGATGCCCTTAATTCCCCTCTCTTGTCTAATTGCTCTATCAAGGACTTCCAGCACTATGTTGAATAGAAGTGGGGATAGTGGGCATCCTTGTCTGGTTCGAGATCTAAGTGAGAATGGTTTCAATTTTTCCCCATTCAGAATGATATTGGTTGTGGGTTTATAGTATATGGCTTTGATGATTTTAATGTATGTCCCATCTGTGCCTATTTCGCTAAGAGTTTTTATCATAAAGGTGTGCTGGACTTTGTCAAATGCTTTATCTGCATCAGTTGAGAAAATCATATGGTCTTTGTTTTTGCTTTTATTTATGAGGTGAATTGCATTTGTAGATTTGCATATGTTGAACTGGCCTTGCATCTCTGGTATAAAGCCCACCTGGTCATGGTGAATTATTTTTTTGATATTCTGTTGGATTTGATTTGCTAAAATTTTGTTGAGGATTTTTGCATCAATATTCATGAGGGATATTGGTCTGTAGTTTTCTTTTTTTGTTGTGTCCTTTCTGGCTTTGGTATCAAGGTGATGTTGGCTTCATAGAATGAGTTAGGGAGGATACCATCTTCCACAATGTTGTGGAATAATTTCTGTAGTATAGGTATGAGTTCTTCTTTGAATGTTTGATAGAACTTGTACGTGTAGCCATCTGGTCTGGGACATTTCCTTTTTGGAAGGTTTTTTATTACTGCTCAAATTTCTGTGCTTGATATTGGTCTGGTCAGGAATTCTACTTCCTCCTGGGTGAACTTAGGGAGGTTGTATGTTTCCAGGAATTTGTCCATTTCCTCCACCTTATGTAGTGTTTGGGCATATATGTTTTTATAGTATTCAAAGATAACATTTTGTATTTCTGTCGTGTCTGCTGTGACCTCTCTTTTTTCATTTCTAATTCAGTTCATTAAAGTCCTTTCCCTTCTAGCTCTTGTCAGTCTGGCAAGCGGGCTGTCAATTTTGGTTATCTTTTTGAAAAACCAGCTTTTGGTTTTGTTGATCTTCCTTATAGTTATTTTATTCTCAGTTTCATTTAGTTGTGCTTTGATCTTAGTTATTTCTTTTCTTCTGCTAGGTTTGGAGTTGATTTCCTCTTCCTTTTCCAATTCCTTTAGGCTGTTTGTTAGATTGTTGGTATTTGAAGTTTCTGGTTTATGGATGTGAGCATTTAATGCTATCAGTTTTCCTCTCAGGAATGCTTTTGCTGAGTCCCACAAATTTTGATAACTTGTGTCCCCATTATCACTAAGTTCGAAGAATGTTTTGATTTCTCTGTGTATTTCCTCTTTTACCCAATAGACATTCAACAAGAAACTGTTTAATTTCCATGATTTTTGTGAAGTAGTGTGTATTTCTGTTGTAATTGAACTCTAATTTTATACCACTATGATCTGAGAAGATACATGGTATTATTTCTATTTTTTTCTTAATTTGTTGAGGTCTGATTTGTGGCCTAGTATATGATCAATTTTGGAAAAAGTTCCATGAGCTGATGAGAAGAATGTATATTTGGCTTTATTTGGGTGGAATCCTCTGTAGAGGTCTATCAAACCCTTTTGTTCTAGAGCTCTGTTTATGTCCATTATTTCCTGTTTAGAAGAAGTGTCCAGTTCATTCAGTGGTGTGTTAAAGTCCTTGGCTATTATGACTTTATTGTTTATCATGCCATTTAGATCAGACAGGGTTTGCTTTATGTATCTGGGTGCTCCTGAGTTGGGTACATAAATATTAAGAATTGTTAAATCATCTTCTTGGATCTTCCCTTTCACCATTAAATAATGGCCGTTTTACTCTTGCTATTTTAAAGGTTATGCCATCTGAAATAAGTATAGTTACCCCTGCTTTCTTTTGACTTCCATTTGCCTGGAGGATTGTGTTTTACCCCTTGACCTTGACCCTGAAAGCATCTTTGTGGGTTAGATGTGTTTCTTGTAGACAGCAGAAACTAGGCTTGTGGATCTTGATCCACTCTGCCAGTCTATGTCTCTTCAGAGGACAATTCAAGCCATTCACATTTATTGAGAGGATTGATATTTGAAGTAGATTTCCATTCATATGGTTAGATAAATTCCTATTGTTTTGTTTTACTCCTTTAGCCATGTTGGAGACCAGGTTCTAGACTTTAACTTTTGAGTGATTTTACTTTGGAGAGTGTCTTGTGTGCTGTTCCATGTGTAATGCTGGTCTGAGTACTTCCTGTAGGGCTGGTCTGGTCTTTGCAAATTCCATCAGAGTTTGTTTGTCTGGGAAAGTCTCTTCTCCCTCTTAGATGAAGCTTAATATTGCTGGGTAGAGAATTCTAGATTGGCCATTATTCTGTTTTAGAAGATTGAGGATAGGCACTCACTCCCTTCTGTCTTGTAAAGTTTCAGTTGAGAAGTCTGCAGTTAGACTGATAGGTTTTCCTTTGCAGGTTATTTGATACTTTTGTCTTGTTGCTCGGAGGATTGCTTCTTTAGTGTTTGCTTTGGTCAGTCTAATCACCACGTGATGTGGTGATTGCCTTTTCACATTGACTCTCCCAGGAGTTCTGTGTGCTTCTTGTATCTGGATGTCTAGATTTCTGACCTGACCAGGCATATTTTTCCTCCAGTATTCCATGAAATAAGTTTTCCAGCCCTTTTGTATTTTCTTCTTCTCTCTCAGGAATGCCAATGATTCTTATATTTGGCTTGTTTACATAATTCCACATTTCTTTTATGTTTTGGTCTTGTCTCTTGTTTCTGTGGTCTTTTTCTTCATCTGATTTGTTTAGCACATAGGCATTACCTTCAAGTTCTGAGACTCTTTCCTCTGTGTGATCCATTCTGTTCTTTAGGCTTTCCACTGTGTTTTGAAGCTCCTTGAAAGCCTCCTTCATTTCCAAGATTTCTGTTTGTTTTTTCCATGGTATTTCAGTTTATTTAGAGAATTTTTCATTCATTTCCTGTATTGTTCTTGTGGTTCCTTTATGTTGAGTTTCTATTTTCTCTTTAATTCCATTGAGTTTTCTTACAATCCATATTCGGAATTCTTCCTTTGTCAATTTAATCATATCATATAAGTTGTTATCTGAGAGCGTATACTTCGGTGGTTGCTTGATCTGCTGCTAGGGGAGAGCTGCTAATATGTTATTCAGGGCTCTTTAGCCACACTTGTGAGATAGCCCAGGTGGGAGTGGTCAATTGGTGCAATTGCTGAGGACTCTGGCCAAGATTTTCCTTCCTGGACGGCAAGCCCCAGAGCTGGCAGCACCCTGGGTGCCAAGCATGAGCCCTAGTGTTATGTTCTTATCAGATGATCAAGACCAACCCACTGATCCGATTAAAGTCTGTCCCCTTTAGCTTCATTCCAAGGCCCCACAGATTCACCCCAGTCACACAGAGAAAGCAACTTTTCTCCATTCTCCCTGCCTCCAAGGGTGTAGCCTGCCCTGCCTGGCTGGGGAGGGGGTGTTGCTTGAGACCACTGCATGTTCCAGTCCAGAAAACCTTTCCTCTCCTTTCTCCCCTCCTCCAGGGGCAGGGTCTGCCCTGCCTTAGGGGAAGTCAAACAAATCTAGCTGCAGAACTGGGGAAGAGGCGTTGCCAGAGGTGGCTGAGGGGAAAGAGGCTTTTCTCTTTACTCCGCCCCTCTAAGGGCGGGGTTAGTCAGGTCTGCCGGAAGTACAAGTAGACGGCGGGCTTGGGGGGAAGTGCTGCCTCAGGCCACTGCAGGCTTCAGCTAAGAAAGTGGCTTCTCTCCTTTCTCTGCTCCTCCAAAGGTGGAGCTTGTTCAGCCTGAGGTAGAAACGGCCAGGTGAGCGAAGAAGCTCTTCGAAGGCTGGGGCCACTGGGAATTGGGCCTCTCTCACCTCTCCACCCCTCCGAGAGCAGAGCTCGGTAGGTGTGAGGTAGAAGGGATCCTGCGGGGGTGGGGAACAAGCTCCTCTGAAGCGACAGGGCAACTCGGCCTGGAAAGCAGCTTCTCTGGTTACTCCGCCCCTCTAAGGGAAGAGCCTGGTCAGCGTGAGGTAGAAGCGGCCAGGTGGGAAGTTCCTCTAAGGCCCTGCCATGGCCGACAGAAAGCCGCCTCTCTAATTACTCTGCCCTCAAGGGGGGAGTTTGGTAGGCGTGAGGTAGAAGCGGCGGGGCAGGGAGACAGGCTTCTCCAAAGCCGTGGGCAACTCAGCCAGGAAAGCGGCGTCTTTCGTTACTCCGCCCCTTCAAAGGCAGGGTTTGACCTGCAGGCACGAAAAGGCAAGTGGCTGGGGGCGGAATGTTCAGAAAGCGACTTCTCTTGTTACTCCACCCCTCCAAGGGAAGAGGCTGGTCAGTGTGAGGTAGAAGTGGCCCGGTGGGGGGACAAGCTCCTCCAAGCTGTGGAGCACCTGAGCCGGGAAAGCGGCTTCTTTCATTACTCTGCCCCTTCAAGGGTAGGGTTTGACTAGTCAAAGGGCAAGCAGCTCGGGGGCAAAGTTCAGAAAGCGGGCGTGGCCGTCCCAGGCTCTGTTCTGTATTGTGTATCTCACAGTCTCTGAACTTGGTCGATTCTCTGATTCCTCTTTTTTCTTTTTTTTCCAGCGCTGCTTGTCCCGCACTGCTTCTCTGCAGATTCACGATGCTGTTCCTGTGGGAGAGCGATCCACTCTTGTGTAGCTGTCCGGGTTCTTCGCCTCCCACTCTGGTAGCAGAGAGCCAGGAGGTCGCCGCTAATCCACCATTTTTTTCCCCCTCCAGAGGTATTTTTTAAAACACATTTTCTTCTGCTCTTTGCATTCTCTCTCTTTTCATCTTTCATCTTATACCCTAGAGTTTTTGTTAAGATGAATTGTGATCCACTTCTATTTAAACATAAGTGTAGCATTCATTTAAGAATGAAGCGAACACTTCAAAGTTGGGTGTCTAAGGGTAAATCTTACCAACTGGTTGATTCACTGTGGAATACTGTTTTCTTTTTTTTGGCGGGGGTGGGGGATGGGGACTCAAACTATTAGTATTTGTAAATTGGGTCTCTTTATTTTCTCCAGAGATCAATGCTCCAATTTCTTGCCTATGGGATATAAATCTGTATGCCAGAATTCTCAGAAATTTGTGGAATAGGTGACTAGATAACTAGACTCTGATAACTAGATTATCACTTCATCCCCCTACTCTGAGTTTTGGCATTTCTACTCTTCTGGAAGTTTATAAAACTTTATCTGGGAGACTAATTCCTTCATACAAAGGTTTTCAACCCATCCTACCTGTCTTTTTTTTCTATCATTTTGTGTCTTATTAATCTTATTTATGTCATTTTGTAGAGGTTTTTTTTTGTTTGGTTTTTTTTTTTTTGGTTTTTTTTTGAGGGAGTGGAGCAAAACATGGATATTCAATCTCCCATAGTTAATCAGGATTCTTTACTCAGACCATGATTAAGGACTGGAGTAATTTAGAGCAGTGACTTCAACCAGGGACAACTGACAATGTTTGGAACTATTTGTCACAACTAAAGTGTACTCTGTATCTAGTGATAACACACTAGGGATTCTGCTAAACATCTTACAATGCACTGGACCTCCCTCCACCCTAAAAAATAATAATGTAGCCCAAAATGTCAATGGTAATGAGACTGAGAAAACCTGTTCTAGAGGGAGTTTAAAACTTGGCCCATAGGTGAGATTTAACATTGTTAAGGATTTCAGGGATTTTTATATGAGGAAAAAGCAAGTCAAATGCTAAAGACTATAGTAACCAATGGAAATATATTACACAAAAGCTGGAACCAACTGCATGTCAGCCTCTGTTTAAAATATCATAATAAATATTTAGACTAACATTTATGCTGAGATAAAAATTATAAGGCAAGGAGTTCACAGAACTATGGATACATGTTTCTCATAGATACGAAAATCAATCTACCATAGTGTTTCTCAACTCTGTATGCACATTAGAACCACCTGCAGAACTTTGAAAAAAATACTTATGCCAATGCACTATGCAAACAACTTGAATCACGGTCTCTATGGGATGGACCCTAACAACATAGCTTTTACAAACATCCTCAAGTGATTCTAACATACAGACAGACAGGTTTGAGAATCAAACCTGGTCTAGATCAAATGTACAAATACTTTTTAACTCCACACAATGGTTAATTGCTCTTTTTACTTCATTGTCGGCAGCAAATTCTGTTTTCTGTTATATCATGAGAAAGATTATTATACATACATCATGATATAATCATATGGTTCCTGTTCCTTTGTTCAAAAAAAAAAAAGAAAAATGGAAAAACCAACAAAAGCCTCTTTTTAATTTGTCCTTTATTCTAATATATTCTTTGCACTTTCATTAAAAACTAAAGTCATGGTCATTTTAAGAGGCAGTTTTTTTTTTTAAGTTTTATATGTCTGTGGTGATTTATTTCCTGTCCCTTTAATAATGCTTGAACAATGCCTTCTTAGCAGTGGGTCATCTATCTCAATTTCTTTGACCTTCACTTTGGGTGAGTTGCTAAGCTCTTTTACAACTCAGTTTGCTTGTTGTGAAATGGGGATACATTATAGTACCTATCTCATAAGGTTGTTATGAGGATTAAATGAGGTGATTTTTGTGAAGTGCTTAGGACAGTGTCTAGCACATGGTAAACACTGTGTCCATGTTGATTAAATAAAGGCTCTGATGATAAAAAATATTATGACCTATCCATATAATGGAATACTACTTTGTAATAAAACAGAATGAGCTACTGATATGTATAACATATATTAACATTAAAATGTTTTGCTAAAAGAAAGTAGAAAAGAGAAATACTATATTAATCATTGTATATTAATCATACTTCAATTACAAAAGAAGGCGATATTCTATTTTGCTGCTGTTTTTATCAGTAGTATCTAGATCTGCTTTCTAATACAATGACTATGAGCCGCATGTGGCTATACCTTGTTAAATAAGATTTAAAATTCAGTTGCTTAGTTGCACTAGTCATATTTAAGTGCTCAGGAAGCAGATACAGCCAGTGGCTGCTGTATTGGTCAGTGCTGAATATAAAACATTTCCATTATTGCGGAGTGCTATACTGCACAGTGCTAATGTAAAAGCACGCCATATACTCAATGGTTGAGCAATAACCATTTGTTGATCACATTGATCCTTCTGATTTCCTTTTATTTCTTTCCTCTTTTTTATTAACCAAAATTCTCATTATGTTTGCAAGTCTATCATCCATTTTCTCCTTCATTTTAATATTAGCTTACCTCAATATGAGGTAATGAGAGGATCATCCTATATCCCCATTCCAACCATGGGCTTGACTAAACCAAAATACCTCTTCCATTCTCAGATTACAGTTAGCACAGACTCTTACTGACTGATTACTCTCTTATCCAAACTAGCATTTGAGTTTTAGTCTGACTTTATCAACTGGACATTTCTTTCTACCTTGATTAACCACTGTTTTTTTAGAACACATTATGTCCTAAAGCAATATTATAATCTTCTTTTTCAAAATGGATCTGCATCTGGCTTCCTATTTTTATATCTTCCTTAATTTATTTCTATCAGTAATAATCTTGTATGCCCTCTCCTTTAATGGCCTCCGTCACCACTTTTATCCACATTATAGTTTTCATTCTCTCAACAACAGCAGCACCTGCTTTAGAACCATGCACTGACACTGAATCATGTCATGTCTGAATTGCAACTAAATTTTATGTGATTTAAAAAAAAACAATGTATCTAAATGAGAAGGCACCTGAATTATAAAGCATACCAAAAATGTTAGCTGCCATCATTATTATGTATATATCCTGCCTTGGAACCTGGGCAACAAAGCCCTAATAATAAAAAAGTACATCCAAAAATGTTATTACATATACACGGTCAGTGCCTAACGGCATTTGTATGTATATAATATATATAATTTATCTGTACAGTTTATATAGATTAAAAAATGATACTTTGTTCCATACATATTGGTAATCAGCAAACTTCAAAGATTTTAATTACGACATATGCAAGCGATTGGAATGCAAATAGGAACAATAAAATATAATCCTCTACTAGATGAAAGAGGAATGTAAAGGAAATCAGCTCTGAATTTCTTAACATCAATGCCTGTTGTTTATTTGATGTTTAACTCCCATGTAAACAACATTTAAAAGAAAACAGAAGAGCTCATTGTAAAATCAAACATACTTTCTTGAAACAAAGAGCCAGAACACAATGACACAATGAGCAGCTCATCCTACAAACCAACTGCTCCAAGCAGCCTTCCCTCTTCCCTTTGGCAGACGGTACTTGTAATGATTGCACTCAAATGAGAGACTGGTTTGAAGCAGTCTTGTACTTATAATAATGGCTCTCACATCAGGAGGTCGACTAGGGTTCTCAAGCTAATTAGCTCTGTCCACATCTCACTATTTTTTGTTCCTGTAACCCACAACCATTTTGGCAATCATGGAGAGAGGACAGCCTAGGTAAAGGGCCGAGAGAAACTAAGGATATATTATAGATAAGAACCTTGTAATGTGTTATTCTTCTTAAAATTTTAGGTTAAAGAATAATCTTAAAACCATTGCTATGGTTACAAAAAGTCATGGGGCATAAGACAATTGAAGATACAGAGAAACTTAAATATTTCTACACAAGAAATGAATACCTAAAATATCAGTTTCAATCTATCCTTGTTTATATTATTGTGACAACATATTAGGAAAGAGGTTTGAGGTTGATGGCTCCTTAAGTGCAGGAAGCTGGAGCTCAGTTTGGGAGTATTGGACTGCTGGTATATCTGACTAAGGAATCTTTTTTTTTTTTTTCAGTTAAAAAAAAAATAACACAAGGGTACCAAGCTGTATTGTTATTGTAAAATTCTGAGAGCGTGAGAACAGGAAAAATAAATGTAAACTGACTTAAGTTTTACCAATCAGAGCAGCATTCCTTAAAAAAATTAAGCTAGTAAGCCAATCATCATCCATCTCCATGCAGACAAAAATTCAATCTCAGTCAAAAGCAAAAGTGTATTAAAAAGTAAATTGCTACATTGGTGCAATTTGGTGATTTTTAAAAGTTGCCATATAAATAAAATCTTCATAATCAAGATGCAGTGGACATATAACCTGGCAGGGTGAAAAATGAAAAGAATCTCAAACAAGACATTTATGTCAATGAAAGTATGGAACTTGGCTTTCTACAATTTGGTATTCCTCTTTCTCTCTCTCCTTATATTTAATAGACTACATTAATAAACCTTCACTGTTAACCCTCAGAAAAGAGTGTCTTTATACTTAATTTTTAGTGCTTTAATTCCCATGTATGCCTGTATCTCTTTTTGAGTGGTCCCATTGCCAATGTTAAATTAACTCACAGACTATAGTGTTGGTGATCATGAAACGGTCCAGTCTTAGGAAAACAAACGGAACATTTGGCATCTTTTTTATTTTCATCTCTTGCAATGTTTCATATGCTTCCTCTTTCTCTTCCTTACCCTCTAACCCCCGTGTATGCACCTATTAATTCTTAGTTTCCCATATGAAATCTTTTCAATGAAGATTCTATTAATAACTTGAGCTCTCTTTTCAGTTTATCCAGGAGTGTATTCTGCAGTCAGGAAGGTATTGCTGACATACAGATTTCAGTAACCACCAACCACATCACTGCCACTGAAGGGTTTGCCAACCTGGTCTGGAGGTTAACTATGCTGGCCTTTTTTTTCTTATCACCACCTTCTTCTCCATTCTCACCACTTCCTCCAGATAAAATGGGGTGCATGATCCTGTGTTAATGCCCTCTCAAAGCTTGTTGTCACAGAGAGCGTCAAGGAGAATTTGAGGTAAAAATAGACTAAAGGGGAGAAATATAAAAGAATAATTGCCATGTTTCAAATAACACTGAACTCAATTTCTGCTGTTCCTTGGGACTGCCACGTTTGATATGTGGCTTTTATTCTACTGGAGGTTGCTTTAAACTGAAGAAACAGGAACCTGTATAGAAGATTTGTTTTGATTCTTAGCAAGAATTGCCCTCCTGGTGGCAATGGCTAGTCTCTTTTTCTTCTCAAAGTTCTGTGATGGAGGTTTCCTGAAGGGGAGATAAATGGTCCTTTCCACCAAGCTGAGAGGAAAGGCAGCATCTGAAGGAACTTGAGCAGGCAACATAGATTCCCTGAAACATGAAAGGGGAGTGGGGAAAGGAAAAGTGGGCAGGAGGGAAGTAGCATAAGGAAGAGAGGACAGGAGATAAAGTGCTAACAGTTGAGTTTGAAGAAAATCAGGTAAAAGAAAAAAAAAATCATGGCAGAGAAGGGGACAGAAAAAAACACTGCTGAAAGCAAGGAAAACCAAGGTCATTGGATCTAGAAAAGCAAGACCTATTTATGGTAATAATGAGGGGAAATGTTGACGTTTGCAGTAGGAACCTGTTTGATCCTGCAAAGGGGTCCTATAATATTAACAGAAAGAATAATCAATCAAGACCAAACATGCAAAATAAATGAATTGAGGTTTAAAACTAGCATCCCAGACTAGCGAGCTATTGGAATCTCTCATTAGCAGCTGATGGCAATTCAGTTTATATTTTTGTTTACCTATCAGTATCTTTTTTAATGTAACTTATTAATAAATCTTGTTTTAATTGTGCCTGCACTGTGCTGATTAAATTATTTTTAAAGAATCCTTTGATTTTGAGGTATGGATTTGAGAATTCTAACCAGGACCCTTTGAAATTGAAATACTTGAATCTGTTCACACTGTCTTGACACTTTATTTATTATATATTTGTGTCTTATTAATGTAGAGGGAAAATCATTATCTTAATTTCTACCCAGAGTGTTACTGCCACATTATGGAAGATAAGTAGATTATATTCTGCAAAGAAAGTCACCTAATTTTACAATAATACTAATGAAATTTGGAGACACTGTCCAGGAAAACAGAAAGTATGTAGCAATGTGGGACAGCATCACTGGGAAATATTATTTCCAGCTTTCCCCTATGTCAAAAAAAGTTTTACATGGCTTTTAAATATTTGACACATTTCTTAGTAGAGTTAGTTGTAAATTTTGGTAATAAATTTTATTTTTCAATATCATTATTTACATTAAACATATGTGAGTATTCTTTGGATATTTGGTATTGCTGATAAAATGTGATCGCAACATTGCCTGCTATTTTCTGCTCTGAAATTTTCTAAGATAAGTTGCGACCCATCTCCCTCTGTCTCTCGTTTTCATGTCTCTTAACTGATTTTTGAGTGATCTGTATATACTTCCTTTTTTGGATATTGTTTGAATACTTAAATAGGCATCAACACATTTTCAAAAATGTCTTTCAATTGACTTTAGTTTAAATTTTCACATAGAACAATTGACAGTGAGGATTTGCCAGAACCGTGTATACAGAGCCATGTTTTTCTTTGTCAAATGTTGATTTAGTTTTATTCCTCCTTGCTATCTTCTAAGTTATTTGTAAGTCTAGTAAGCCGTTTTCTTGTTTTTTTTTTTTTTTTTTTTGTTGAAACAGCTCTTCTAAATGTCCTATCTAATCATGAACACTTTCTAACACCAAAGAGAAAACTTTGGTGGGTCATACTGTGTGCTTCATATGCACATTTTCACAACAGCCTGTTTTGGGAGGGGCCTCTGGTTAACCTGTTTGAAATATTTCCCTCAGAGTCATCATCGTCAAAGTCAGGCCATCCAGTCCACTTTAACATAGGGCTCGTGTTACAGGGAAAAAAACAAAGAGTAGTGCTAGAACTGGTAGAAATTATTTTTAATGAATGATAAAATAGTTTCCTACACATTTGAAAATAGACCAAATAGAGCAATGTGAATAAACATAAAATTTTTGTTTAAAAACAGACAGGGACATTTTATAATTTCTTTTCTTTTCCAAATGAAAAAACAATAATATTTGACAACTATTACTGATAGGTGACACCTACCCATGATGAAATTGTTCTTAGTTTCATGCTTTATTTTCTATCAAATTTTCATTTGCTTTCTTATAAATAAATGTTGCGTAGTAGCCATTGCTTTAGGTTTGATGAGACATTGGTTAAGGACCCATTCTGAATGTCAGTAGTCTGTTTTGGATCCAAAGGTCACATGATTAGAATTTTTAAAGATTTGCCTCTTGTTTCATAAATGTTACTTTTGGGAATTCTATTATATTCAGGTAATGCTTAACCAGTGAGTGTTCTGCATAAATAAATACATATTTAGCTTATACAGCTAAAACACAAAATGCTGCATTATTTCCATGGGTGAAGTATTAAACTTCCATGTTCCTAGCCTTGGGAACATTGTCACTGTATTTGCTTAGTTGTATATCTGGAAGATCCTTTCTCTGAGGTTTTTTAGCAACACAGGCATCTTTCTAAGTATACTTAAAACAGAAAACTTTGTGGATTATCTGGAACCTAAATGCCCATCATGTAGTAAACGAGCTCAGTAGGTGTTTTTCCAACCTTTTTAAATTCTGGTTTGTTCATCTCAGTATGATCATTCACATCCATCTTTTTCTTCCACTTTATCTATTTTCTATTAACTTCTCCCAACGCCTAGTGACTTCTGGGACCTTGTACCATCTCCTCCTTCCTTCTCAGTTCTAACAGCCCATGCCTTTCCATAGGACATGCTATGTTCTCATTAATTTTAGACCACAGATATCAAAATCTAGTTAACAAAATGCTGCAAATGAAAACAAAACTTATTTTCTCCAGGTCTGTGCTCAACTGCTTATGACACATTTTTATATAGAGAATAGCTTAAGAAAGTACTTTTGTATAAATTTTCCTAATTGTTTTTCACAGTTCTATGTGGTAACGGTGTTATTTACATTTTGTAGATGAGAAAATGGAAAGAGTTTATGTCATTTGTCCAGAATCACTGAACTAATATCCAATGAATGGAGTTTTATACAAACTTTAACCCAAAGCCTTTATACTACACTAAGGCCAATATTTTGACCACAGATTATTCTTGGGATGATCTTGTTATCAATATTTACAGATATTATCTCTGAGTTTCCTTGAGTCTGTGATTCTAGGTACGTGCATTCTCAGAATGTGCTACCTTGTGTGAAATTTTATGATCCAAGCCAGAGATTGGCAGGGAATTTTATTCCACTTAAGCTAAAAGATTGTCTGTTGAGAGACTTATCTATTTGGTGTTGTGAGGGGTTTAAAAGAAGTAAAATACAGAACTCATACATAGGTTAAAACGTGGTGAGAACTGGGACAGCATCCATAAATGTGGCACGCACCAGCCAAATATGTGATCTCCGGGTAAATGAGTGGAAAACACAAGTGCGTTAGTAACAACTGTAGGTATAATTTACTGAGCACTTGCTATGTTTATACAGGTAACTGTGCGTAAACACATGCACAAACACACACGTCCCCACAGAAACATACACCTATCATTAAATCAGTCTTTACAAAACCATGTGAGTTAGATATTTACCCCATTTTAATGGCTAAGTAATTTAAAAATAGAAAAATTAATAAATATTCCAAGATTGCATATTGGTACATGATAGAATCAAAAATTGGAAAGCAGTTCTGTCTGTTAACAAAACTCACAATGTTTTAATGTCTCAGTAGGAGGGCAAATTGCCATAGGCTAACATGTTAAGAAAAACTTTGCTGAAGTGGGTGAAATGTGTTTTGAGCTTTTAAGCATTAATAAGATTCAGATATGTGAAGAGATGGGGGAGAGATTATTAAGCTTTAGAGCAATAGGTAGCATAGAGTACCCAAAGTGATAGAAATCTTTATCTTTAAAGTGAAGTGGGAATATCAAGTTGGTTGAAATTATGAGGACACAATGCAAATAAAGGCAGGTAGGATAGAAAAGCAGGCATGTTATTCAGGGCTTATGATATTTATATTGCTAGGTGAAAAACCAAGAGGATATATTTAGTGACCATTGAAAAGTTTTGAGAATGAAAATACCTTAACAAAATTTATATTTTAGGAAGTTAACTCTGATGTTGATTTTCTTCAGGGATAGGAACAAACCTATAATAGAAATAAGGTTTTTTTTCTTAGTTGTCATTTGAAATAATTTATTTATAAAGTGAATGTAAAAGGAGGATTCCAAGAAAAACATTGGAAGAAGCCGAAGACTCAATCCCTGCAGAGAAAGAATAGAGCATGAAAAATAACAACGTTTTCAGCAAAAAATGTGAACCTCTTTATTCTACATTTTTAAAATAGCAACTAAGTGTGAGGCATTATATTGAGTATTAATTTCATCCTGTGCCAACAAGTAGGGGAACAGAGAAAGAAGGTACACTTTAGACAGCAGAAGAATTTGAAAATGGGCTGTAAAGAATTATTAAGATTTATTTAATTTGGAGATTTGTCTAAAGTAAGACACAGAGGTCAACATTTGAAAATTTGAGAATCCTCTTAATAAGGGTCAAAGTATAGCATTTAAAGATTTAATGCTCATACCTTACACCTTTCAGAATGCATTCTTTTAGAAAGAAGACAGAAATCAGTGAGGAAAATAAAGAATAAAGAATAAAGCAAAAATAAGCATGTTTTATTTCCATAGAGGAAAGATAGCTTATAAACTATGGAAAATAGTGGAGTATCATTTTGAAGACTTTGGAAAATGAAAAACTAGCATATTACATGCATTTTATATTTTGTCTTTGGTTTGAAAATATTTTGTTGTGGTTTTTGTTTGTTTCTCAAAGACATATGTTCCCTGTATAAACTGTAGCCTTCAAAAGAAAGCTCAGATTCCTGTTTAGGATTTCTTCCAAAAGCTTTCAATGGTGTTCTAAAAAAAAGGGGGGGGAAAGAGAGAGAGAGAGCGCTTTCCTGTTTAAGAAAGAAAAGATAGAAAAAACAAGGGAATAGTTCTTTTACAAAAAAATTACATTTTTAAAATATTAATAGTTGGTTATGGAAATGTAATCTCTTCTACCTTTTTTAAATACAAGAGATTTCAAAAAACATATGCAATTTCTAATCTCTCAGGAATGACACAATAAAAAATTATGATACCTTGGATAAACTGTACTGCTCTCATTAATTTTGGTAATTCATGTTGGCTAGCAGAATAAACTTAGCTAAAACATTTAAGACACCATTATTTAAATAAGACTTCTTGTTTTGAGTTGCTATAATTTTCATGAACAACAGCTTACATTATGCTGAGAATTTATCCAAGGTTTACAAAAAAGTAGGTGGTAATCACAAAGTTGATTTGGACCCTGTCTTTTCTTAGGACATTTAAAGATGGTGGTTCTAAGATATGAACTGATTTTCATAGCATCACAGATGTAATATTTATTTTGTAATTTGAAGTCCATCAAATATTTTTAGGGCCAAATTGTCGTCCTGGAAATTGGTATGCAGATTGTTTTACATATTTTCATTGTATTTGATGGCAATTCTCTTAAAATCATAAAGAATGATGCCTTAATCTTAACAGTATAAATCATAACAGAATATCATTCTCTTGATTGTTGTTGCTTAGGGAATTTCATATTTTTAGGCTATATATATTTAGATTTCATGTTTTATTCAGTAACGGTTTTATCCTTCATTTCAAGGATATCCTTTCAGAATTGTTTAAAAACCTGAGAAGTCAAACCAAAAATATACTTCTCTACTGTTCAAGAATATAATGGGGTGGATTTATGATGTAGACATACCACAGTAATGGCAAAGTTGCAGAAATATGGGCAATGCTGAATTACCATGCAGTCCAAAATTATTATGTGATTGTCATAAAATGAAGACACCTTGGTATAATGACTTGGTATGATAAAAAAAAAGTGCGGGCAGTGTTTAGTAGAACTCTGTGTCTCTATTTAGTAGAATTACATCTCTTCCTTATATAACAGGATTATCACATGAATCACATGGATTAATACATTTGAAAGTCAAGGACAGAAGACTAGTATCTGTTTTTAGATCAGAAAAAAATATATTCAAAAATTATAGCCAAGATACATGGGCTACATTTGGTAAAAGCATTGCTCAAAGTTGGGGTGAATTTAAGGACTAATACATGCTTGGAAATCACTTTAGATACCAACTCCTACACATTCAGGGGTAACTGACATTGGAGAGCTGAAGTAATCACAGAGAAATTTTTCTGTAATTCTGGAAATGGCAGTGGGTGCATGGAGTATCGGGAGAGTTGTGGTATACCTGATGGTTTTCTCTAGGAAAATCCAAAGATGAGATAGATACCCACCCCATGGCCCACAAACATGCAGAGAGAGCAGACCAATAGCAGAACATATTTATGAAAAGATGTTGTCATAATTGAGTGTGATTGTTTCTATATAGACAAATATCATGGTCCCTTTAAGCCAGGATAGACAAAGATCAATGTACAGTAACTGAGTAGTACAGTTATAAAGACTAGCAAGGAAAGTTGCTGTTGAGATAATGGAGCTTAATACCAGGTAGCCAATAGTATAGTCCATTTTCAGAGTCCAAATTGCTAACACTGTTCTTACTGTTGCTAATGGTTTTATTAATACTGCATTAAGTACATGGAACATCAGAGGATTTAGGAGAAATGCAACATGCTTTTTGTTTCTTTATCTACATTTTCACTAGATAACAAGTTCTGTGATTACTGGATTAATCACATTCATCTTCATATCCCAGGGTATAGAAAAGTATGTGTTGCAATATAGGTGCCAATTAAATGGGTGACAGTGCATGAATAATGATCCTCTTGGGATTAGAATACAAAGACATGAAATCTTTAGAGCATATAATAGGCACATCACAAAATGTGGACAATGGTAGAAACTGAATCCAATGTAGGATAATATGATACAGCTATGTGCAGAAGACAAGAAAAGGAAATTCAGTGATTCTTAGCATTTAGGATCATGAACATTTTGGGAGACTTAAGAATATAATGAAATCATATGCTGAAACACACACACACATTCACACACTTGCTTTTAATTTAGGAGAATTAAAAGCCATTTGAAGCCCTGTGTTTTGTCATTTCTTTAAATATACGATAGTCAGATGTATCCAGCCTATCTTGAACTGTCCTAATTTACTCCCATGTTCCAGGCCAACTGATAATTGTCCTCATTTTTGCTCTTTAAAGTACTACCCTAATAGAGGAGATGTATTATGTACTCCTCTAATCATAATTCTTAGTGTATTTCTATGTTTGTGTGTAAACCTATGTACATACGTATTTGTACAGATGCACTCAGTGAATATAATTTTATCGATCAAGGTTTAACCAGAGAAACAGAACCAGTAGGAGATATATATTAATGTATTTATTGTAATGAATTGGCTTACAGGGTAATGAGGGCTGGCTAGGCAAGTCCAAAGTTCATAGGGAAGGCCAGCAGCAAGAGCAGGGTGGAACCCTTTGGTCATGAGTAAAGCTACTGTCCACAGATGCAATTTCTTCTTCCTTGGGGAAACCTCAGCTCTGCTCTTAAGGCATTTCAACTAATTAAAGCAGGCCCATCTAGATTACCTAGGAAAATCTCTTTTACTCAAGTCAATGGATTATATATTTTAATTACATCTATGAAATAACTTCAGAGCAACACCTAGACTGGTGTTTGAGGACTGTAGCCTGGCAAAGTTCACATATCCAAAAACCGTCGAAATGGTATATATGGGATGTGGGTTTAAGTGTTAAGATTATTTTATAGTTATATGGTGCCACATCTTTCTTCCCCAATATTGTGAGCATTTAATGCCTGGGATTGAACTTGTGGATCTTTGGTTAGTAAAATAGTGCAAATTTTTAATAAATATTATCAGCATTATATTGACTCATGAGAATCACTGAAGTAGTAAATCATCAACTAAGATAATTATACAAACATATTCACCTGTGTATATTGTGGCTTTAGTTTTGAATATAAGCATTACCTATTTTTCCAGTAACCTGGGGAAACTATTTTCTTATAATGCTGTTTTTCTCTGAAACATTTTATATATGTGCATGGAGGATAGGCATGTAATATATACACAAATATGTGTCAAAATATTAGATTATACTATAATACATTTTATTCCTGTCTTATGCTCTTAGACAATGTAAAGTACCAAATGCAACTGTTCTGTGTATTCGTAGTCAAGAATTTTCTTGTACCATACCACCGACATTTAGACAATAAGCACTAGATTGAGCTATCAAAAATTGAGTAAAATGTGTAGTCTCTGTGGTTTACTCTGCTGTGGCTTTACTTTAATCAGTATTTTCCAGTTCATTTAAAAATTTTGTACCATAATGCCTGAAAAAAATGTATGCAAGTGCTAGCATAATAGCATTGTTGACGCATCCAAAATGTGAACTTTACAGTGGCTCAAAAATATTCAAGGAATATATAGCACACACAGAGCTATACACTCTGGAAATTAGGGATTTATAGAAGCCCCTGTACACATTAGGCATTTAAGAAATATCTCTTTACCTGGCAATGTTTTCCAATGATTATAGAAAATGTGGCTAGAAGCAATTATTGTCTAAGTCATGTCATCACCTGAGGGGATTCAAAGAAATGAGAAGAGTGACCACCAATATGTGATTCAGTAATTTAGAGCTGATTCATTAAGATGCCTTTAGATGCCTTTATCCTCCACTGCTTCCAGGCAAAATGGGATATGCAAGTACTGAGGCATTTTTTAAATGTGAACACTTTTCTTTATGTGTGTGACACTAAATTTTAGGTGGATATGAAAAACTCAAACAGAGTAGTTTATATCTTTACACAGCACAAAAGTCAAACTAGAAGTTCAAGGAACACTCACCTGAGAAATGAACATAATGGCACCTGTTAAGTAACAATAAATTGTTTGTTTGTTTGTAAGAGGAGTTGTTATATGTTTAAAATAATTGGTTATAATTTTTTTTTTTTTTTTGCCAGCCTGATGGTAACAGCATAGTAAAGACAACATCAAAAGGGTGGTTGTCACCAGAACATATTTTGCACAAAGGAAAGGTACCAATAGGAAGTAGGAAGGAAACTCTTCATGAAAGAGGATGACTTGAATCTGATCAGGAAGGAAGGATAGTTTGATTAAATAAAGAGGAGATGAAGAGGCTTCAGGTTGGATGAAGAAATATTGTGCAGGCAACAGTGTGCCTAGCAGATGTTTGAACTATGAATAGGGCAGCCTAGTTGCCATGGAACATTTGCATACAGAATTAGTAGGTGATGAGGTTGGAAATGCAGTCTGTGACCTAACTGTGGACGAACATAAGCACCAGGAAACAAAGTCGGGAATTTATTCGTTTAGGTAATGATTCCTGAGAGAGTCATCAACATAGAGAGTGGTGACAAGACTAATTGAACATTAGAATTTGAGAGAACACTTTAACTTAATAAATGTATCAGATGTATCACTTACCATAATGGATAGAATAAAATGATTTATTTGGTTCTAGTATTAACACATGAGGCCAGCATTCTAATGAAAATGATTTGGTTTAATGAATTAACTTGTAAACCTACTGGGCAAGATATCTAATACTATGTCAGGTGCCAGGCTTAGCATACTGCCAGTACTCAAAAAGTGAAATGTAATAATGGGACTTGTCAAGACTCTGAAGTAATAAATGTCATTAAACCCAAGAGACAAGGAGATTGCTTTGCTTTCATTTACCTGGGGACATATAGTCCCAGTTTTCTCAGGAAAACCTAAAAGGCTGTTACTAAATTTACATTGAAAAGAATGAATACATTATTTAAAGCCTAATTCAGGCCCCCCGTCAAAAAGGACAGGGAATCTTACTTGCATTGAATGGTCTCTGAAAAAATGTATGGGAGAACACTCTCCTAATCATTGAATTAAATGGAATTTGCTAGCATTGGTTTAATCAGTACCTTGTAATCAAATCAGGCATGAAATCAAGTTTTGATTATATACTATTCTTCCTATTACGAACAAATTGCCAAATCACTGGAAACGCCCCTAAGTATGGGGGAGGATGTTAAAGGATTGGGGAAGGCAACTATTTTACTTAGTAAAACAGAGAAATACAATTAGATTTAACTAAATTTGCCAAACTCTTCAGCCTTCTTTTGAGCTATCCTGAAAGGACTTAGCTTCTCAACATCCTTCCTATAGCACATTGTAAACCACCTTAAAGAGCTGCAGTAAGTAGATAGATAAAACTACTTGTTTTACATAAAATATCCTCTAACAAAACTTTAAAAGGTAGAAGATTTTTTTTTTTTTTTTTTTTTTTTTGAGACAGAGTCTCACTCTGTTGCCCGGGCTAGAGTGAGTGCCGTGGCGTCAGCCTAGCTCACAGCAACCTCAAACTCCTGGGCTTAAGCGATCCTACTGCCTCAGCCTCCCGAGTAGCTGGGACTACAGGCATGCGCCACCATGCCCGGCTAATTTTTTGTATATATATGTTTTAGTTGTCCATATAATTTCTTTCTATTTATAGTAGAGATGGGGTCTCACTCTTGCTCAGGCTGGTCTCGAACTCCTGAGCTCAAATGATCCGCCCACCTCGGCCTCCCAGAGTGCTAGGATTACAGGCGTGAGCCACCACGCCCGGCCGAAAAGGTAGAAGATTTTTTAAAAACAAAATATGAGGACTTTCTAGTTTTCTATTACAATTTTTAATCTTCCAATTGAAAGTGATTTGATAAATAAAAGTTAATTTGATTATAACAAGTTTCACTTTTTTTCTCACTAAAGATATGTCTGGGGCCAACCACATGTAATCTGTTTACTTATTTTCATATTAAATCCTAATATGAGAATGATATATTCCATTTTACAGATAAGAAACATAAGATGAATGTCTTTTGTCATACAACTACTAAGTAGTAAATGTGAAATTGAGATCTGCTTGATTATGAAGGCCTATTTTTCATATCATCATTATAAAAATAATTTTCATATTAGAGGATTTACATATTTTACTATTTCAGAGTGCAAGCCAGATATCAGGAATGGGAAAAGGTACCCTCTATAGCTACCAGAGCTCTAATAAATTCAATGTCTTCAAACGAGGAAATTAAACAAGGATTTTGATTGGCATATCAAGTCATTCAATTAGAAAAAAGTTTGTTGATAGCCTAGTGTGTTTCAGCATTAGTTCAACCATACACAAAAATAATTATTCAACATAACCAAGTACATTTTATTAAAGGATGCGTGTTGTTAAAAATTAGAAAAAAATTGCATCCATTACTAATTGTATTTCAGTTTTTATAAAACTAGGAAAAGTAAGTGACCATTGTTTAATTGTTTATTGATTTATTGCAAACTTTTATTTTGAAAGATAATTATATGCAAGGAACTAACTTGAGTATTTTTTTAATCCAGAAAAAAACCTACAAATAGTCTTGAATCCTCAAAAATCATATTATTTTTATAAGGCATTTATTCTATGTAGGAATACCTAGTAAAGAAAGATGTATAATTTATTTACAGAGTACTATGGATAAAGAATATGAATAGAATAATGAAAAAAATCACAGAAATTATCAATGAGCAGAGAGGCACATCAGAGAAAACTGGTCAAATGAATGACGAATAAAATATTTGGGATGCAAAACAGTAATTTAAAAAAGAGAATGATATTGGCTGAAAGTGGCAAGAACAATGTTTGGTCTAAATTTCTTCTGGTTTTCAGAAAAAGATATTACTATATCTAGAGTTTTAAAGGGAAAAAAATTGTAACCCTGGAATTATATGCCCAATTAATTCATCAGTTATGCCAAAATGAATAAGTTCTAGAGATCTGCTGTACAACATATATACAAATAAATATACAAACTATAGATAACAGTACTGTATTGAACAGTTAATCTGCTAAGAGG
Source organism: Eulemur rufifrons (assembly GCF_041146395.1). NCBI lineage: Eukaryota > Metazoa > Chordata > Mammalia > Primates > Lemuridae > Eulemur > Eulemur rufifrons. The sequence continues at coordinate 28,610,180 of NC_091006.1, forward strand.
GTAGATCTCATGTTAAATGTTCTTACCACAATAAAAATTTAAAATGTAAGCAATAAAACATTTCTAAAAATGTTTATCTTCATCAATCGAACTCTGTTTATTGCAAACTGTAATCAAGTGCTAAGCCCTGTACTGGGTGTAAGAAAATCAAGATTCAATTTTTTTCCACAAAACGGTAAGAAAAAATAATACAGTAGCAAATGACAATGCAATATAACAAGGACTAAAATAGAGGCATAATTAAAATTTGAATGAAATACATTTGTGGGAATAATTGCTTCTGCCTAGTAGAAGAAGTAATTTCTAGTTTTAGTAGATGACAGATGATCTTAGGAAGTTACAGAAAAGGCGTCACCTTTAAAAATGAGTAGGAATTTGCTGGATGGAAAAGGGGGAGTGGGTAGATGAGAGGGGGAGTGGGTAGATGAGAGAAGGAGTGTAGAAGAGGGAATACCAGGTATAAGGAAGAGGATAAACAAAGGCAAAGATGAATAAAATGCTTTGTGACTTTGAGGTCAGTGATTTTGCTAAAGAATTGGATACATGAATGAGACATGCGGTGGGAATGTAATCTGGAGACTGGTTCTGATAGACTTTACATGCTGTGCTAATTTATTGTATTATTTATTCTGAAATATCTAGTGTAAAATAAAATTTAAGAATATATAGAAGTTAATTATTTATTTGTGTATATTGTATCTTACCAAACGCAGTGTTCATTCCATTTCTCAAAATCTTTTAAGCTTCATACTACCTCCATGATAGCATGTAACAAGTTTTATCTTTTTTTAACCATAGACTTTCAGTTAATTTCTAAAGATTTTTTTTTTTCAATTAGAGTACGTATACTATATTTCTTGCAGGATGACAAGGGCTGTTTGCAGTATATTTCATGTTTTACCTTAGAGGAGCAGATAAAAAAAAAATCCTCAATTAAGATCACTAGAAAGATCTGTGTCAGAGAAGAAATTTACCCTGGATGTCACATCAATTCTCTGTATCCTATGACAGACTAAGCAAAGCATATTTTTCAAAATTAGCATATAAATATTCCTTAGTCATTCTAATACTTTTTGCACAGCTACTCACTTTCTCTCACCTACCTGTGGGGTTTTAGATTTCAAATGATACCAGCAGTTGTGAAAATGAATAAATAATAAAAAATATCCCATCACTCCTTCAAATATATTTTAAAAGCACACTAGTACTGTCAATAGAAACACTGTACTCAAAAATTCGTTTTTAATTTTCTATAGAAAAGTTTCTTTTCACACAATTTTTTTTTTTTGCTTTAAAAAAATAATAACTTGGAATCCTATAGGCCAGTGCCTTAGAAAGTTACATGTTTATCATCCATTTTGAAGTCTTTATTAACATCTGGTGATGCACTTTTGTTTCTTCTCTCCTCCTACTATGTGTTGATATTGAGTTGTCTGCCAGCCATGCACAGCTCCATACCAAGACTTCAGTTAAATTGTTTCTTTCTGCCACTTGAAGCTAGGATTGCTGAACTGCATCCCTTCTCTGTGTACAGAGATACTCTTTTGAAGCATATCATAACATCAAATTCAGTGTCATTTTCAAGCAGATTAAGGTGCCTTCAGGGTGCCAATATTGATAAACAGGCCACTCTTGCAGAGATGATGGGTTTCCTATTTAAAAAATAAAAAGCAACCAGTACACATATTTGGACACAGTGAACACCTCACTTTCTATTGGACTTTCAAAAGACGCCACGGGATTTCTTGCTTCATGGGCTCTGAGCTAGCAGGGCTATTTACTCTTACTGTGGCAGGCATATGTCTCCAATGCTCATGTACAGTTTGTGACTTTGTCAGGCAGAAATTGTAGCAAATTTCTACTTTTGTGTATTTGATTATATCTTTTGTTCATGCTTTTCTTCAAAGCCTTTAAGTGAGAGACTCTCAAAAACTAATAAAGAAAAGGGCAAGTGGGAAGCAAGATGTGCACATGTCTCTCATTCTCTGACCCTGTATAGAACACTAATACCTGATGCATAGGATCAAGGATCACTGGGTTTTCTATCCTTTGAATTTATTCCAAACATATTTGGAATACAATATCCCTCTAAATTGGTTATATATTTTAAACTTGTTACTAACTTTACTTTTCTTAGCCAACACCCATTGAAATTTTTCTCTATGCACAAAAACCAACTGCACAAAATAATAAAAAGTACTTGCACAAATTCTTGGGGTTTTGACTGTAGCATCCCATTGGATATGTATTTAACGGTATAAAGTGGCTAAAATTTCCACTCTGACAAAGATAAGATTTCTGCTATTATTGAATACACAATATTTTTTATTCATTTAAATCATATTCTCTTCTGGCAAGCTAACATTGTTTATCTTCATTCTGTTTTAGATTTTGAACCCTAGAAAACAAAACCTGGGATGAGGATAACTGATAGTCTTTGACTGACAAGGTACAATCCCAGGGCAACAAGAATGAGAGAAAATGGAGGCAGAGCAGAAAAGAATAGAAAGCAATGCAAACTCATTTTACCAAGCTCACCTGCAGCTGCAAAAAGACACAGCTAGTGGATTAGGACATATCTTGGCAACATGGGGCAGTCAAGGAGAGGGAAAAAGAGAGGATTTATTTGCCCAACTCTCTCTAGATTTCCTTCTCAGTGGTCAATATCTCCCCATAGGGGAAAAACTCCAATTTTAATGTTTGTGTTCCACACTTTCTTTAGTTACTCCAGAAGTCAGATCACATGATCTATGAAGGTTGATTCATTCACTAGAGACGTAGTGAAGGAATACAAGAAATAAGGCGGTGTAGCATATTGTTCTGATTATACAGAAATAGCAAAACAGGAGATTCCAGCCTGAGTAGGCAAACGTCTCATATACCCCAGACAGCAAAACCGCATGGACCCAAGCTGTGCTCAGGGGCATCCAGGGCAGAGTATGTGGCTGAGTGAAATAATGGCCCTGAGAGAATGGGAGGAAGCACATGAAATATGTTCAATATTTTAAAAAACCCTGTAGGACATATTTACTGCACTGTTTCCCTTCAGTTTTTTTGTTGCAGCCTATTAGAAAGGAGGTGTGTGATTATGATTATCAAAATATATAAGTATTTTATATTAAAAATAAATTAATACTTTATATTCATTAAGCATCAATTAATGAATACTTTATATGGATGCCAAGTAAGTGAAGGCCAGAAATAAAACTGCCAGTACTATTTGTTGAGGACCCTATCTTCTAGGAATTGGTCTAATTTCTGTGGATAGCAAATTGATTAGGACTGAAACCTCACACTAAAGATATTTACAGTCTAGTGCGAGGTACATAAAAGCTTATAAAAAGAATGTGATCTTAGTAAATACTAAGTAGAAGTAATATGAGGATATTATTGGAATAGAGAAGAGCAACAGTCAACTAAGGCTTGAAGGTAGCACAAGATTCTTTAAGGAGAAAATGGTTAATCCAGTCTTAAAGGGTAAGAAAGGATTTAAACAGGCGGATAACATAGACAAAGTCATGAAAGGAATTGACACTGAATTGTTCAAACAATTGGAGCAAGAAATTTTACATGAGGGAATGGTAAGAATTGAGGTTGAAAAAATAAGGAGGAAACTTGTATGCTTCAGCTTAAGAATTTAAACTGAGGTCCCAAGGCAATGGGGAACACAGAAAAATAAGCAGATTGGTGACAATACACACGTGTTCTGAGTTTTGGAATATCACTATTATTTAGAGTGAAATTGATTGGAAGTATCCAAACTCTGGGCAGAGACTAGTGAGGATTGTGTTGTGTGTACATAAACTAAGACCATCTGAATGAAAACAGGCAAATGCTGTTTATTCAACAGTGCTAAAGCAGGTGAGTCAGCCACCAGTACCGGTGTTTTGGCATAGAGTCAACGGCAGGCAGAGGAGTGGGAAAGCTTTAGAAGGAAGGCTTCAGGTATGCCTCACTTGGAGTTTGTTGCCATGTGGAAGCTGTGGGTGCGTTAATTAGAAATGGAACATCCCATATGATTGGTTAAGGGGGTGCATATTTGGTTTTCTCTGGTGGATCCTAAACTGGAATTGGGGAAAAAATTAGGAAGCTGTCAGTCACGAACTCAATCCTAGCTAAGAGGCCAATTATTACAGGTGCTGTCGTTTAGCTTCTTGGATTGTTACTAGAGATAGCAGTCTCACTTTCTACAACTCTGACTTACAGCACGCTGGCTTCCTGGGATATTTTTGTAGGTAAGAGTGTTGGTTTCTTGACCAGGTTGCTGTAGGTTTTGGGTTAAAGTTCTATATTTGTACAGGATCTGGCCATTAGCCTTTGGTGTATTCAGTCTCTCAGTTGGTATAGTCCAGATAATGCGTAAGGGCTGAAGTAAAGCAGTGACAGTGGGGATGGAATTAGAGAGACATTTCAGAAGAAGTAGAAATGGAAATGGATTGAAAAATTATGAACTCTTGAATTCTGAAACAGGGAGGCAATCTACAGAGAAAGAGAAATCGGTAACAAAGAGAAGTTTAAGAAAGTTGGAGGGAAATTATTGAGCTGCACTCTAGGTAGTTTTTCTTAAAAGGAATAAAAAAAATGGTGTGGAGATATTTCATAGATAATGGGAAGTAATTGAAAGTCTACAAGCTGATGTATTCCTCTAGGAAAAGTAATATGTAGTAACAATGTGAAAGACATAATATATTGTACAATTCAACAAAGCCAATGGGAAATTGTATTGAATACTTTGGACTATGCTTAAATCACAAAATCGATGAAGATTTGCCTCTGTGCGGGAAGGCCTTCAGAAGATAAATTTCAGGGTACCAATACTAAAGAATTATTTTTTTAAATCTACAGTCTACTGAAAATAAAACGATTTTGCATAGAGTACAGAAAATATCTTTCAATAATAAAAACATACTTGAAATATTTAGGATTTATCATCATTAATAAACATGTATTAAATACCTAATGTGTATATAGGACTGTGCTAGATTCCTAGATATGTGCCTTTATTTTTTGGTTTTCATGTGGTAATATGCACGTTGCAAATATAAACTGAAAATATATAATAGAGTAATAGTCATTTCAACTTTTCTTTTAGGCTAGGTCTTTTCCTACTTACTCCGTATAACGTTTAGATATGTTATTATATCATTTATTTTTTTCTTGCATAATATTGTGTCGCGCCGCAGTTGCCAGCAAGTACGACACGACCAGTTGGAGTTCTTCCAGCAGTAGTTTAATGAGGCATCTACAACAGTTACATGGCGAGAGACCTCGAACAGGAAATGCAAGCTGCTTTTATAGCCCCGGATAGGTGTGTCCCACAAGCGTGTCCCACAGGGATAGGTGGAGGGCCTGACTACGCATGTCCTGGGCGGGTACACTAGGAGGCCTAGACCGCTCCCCACAGCTCCCCCTTTTGTTTTTGCCTTATGGTGAACGGAAGCCCCAGTCCGGATCTAGGGTCACAGTTCACCAAGGGGCGTATGGTCACCACTCTTCAGTGCAATGAGCGAGAGCTCATGAAGGTGCAAGGGCTGACCACAAAACAGGGGTCGCGCGCCCTTCCCGGTGCAATGGGGACAAGCCCTCGGGGTGCAAGGGCCACGCCATGCTGTCAAGGGGAAAAGCGGTAGTTGCCGTCCGTATGTAACATGCTTATCCACACTCCAGGAGGAGAGCCCTCATGAAGGGCAGCAAAGGCTTGAGCCATGACCACTCGATCCCTTTGTTGCTGCCAACGGACACGCATGAGCATCCAGAACACGAGGCCAAAAGCAAGACATCCCAGCAGGCCCAGGGATCCAAGACCTGCCCATTCCCGAACCCCGTGTAGAAGTGACAAAAAGGTGGGGAGGAGGCCATCAGTAAGCATAGGATCTAACCGGGTAGAATTAATATGGGTGATTTCTAGTTGTAACTGAGTGGCTAGCTTGGAGAAATTGGCAGACCAAGAGCCCTGTAACAGCCGAGAAAGCTCTTTAGAGAGATTGGCCGCCTGGGAAAGGTTAGAATATGGGATCAAAGTAATACACAATCCCGGCAGTCGTCGCTCGCAACCAAGCTGGGCGAGCTGTACCAAACTGTCCACCTGTTCTTGAACCAAGTCCACACGTTGATTTAGGAGCATAATCCCTCCCGCCAGGTGTGAGTTGATAGAGCTTTTTGTGTCCAAGGCAGTTGCTACCGTTGCTGACAGGTTATTTAGGACCTGTGCCGTTTGTACGGCGCCCGCCGCCGCGATCGAAGCGGCGGTAAGGGCCGCAACGGAGGCCGCTGCAATAGCAAAGACAAGAGCTGTCACGCCAAAGTCCCTACGATGTCGAAAGAGAACCAACGAATCCGGTGCGTCAACCGGCCAGGGGACGTACCGGGGCATGCGTGCAACCACGGCCATCCTGTGTTCTGAGGCATTCCAGCAACGTGTATACGTGCAGTTTACGGTTGAGCAGTTAAGGGTGGCCGTATGGTTTTCCAGGCGGGCCACAATCCAGATGAATGGAGGCCAGAGACAAACAGGCGTGGGACCGAAGGTCACGTTGGAAAACTGAGCGCCTGACGCAGCGGTCTCAAATGTTCACAGTTTTGTGTAACGCAGGCCACATCCCTGTCACAAAAGTCCCATTAGCAAAGGTCCCGTTGCGGGGACGCGGCCGGTCCACCCAAGCACCCGTCTGGTTGGCAAGAAGTATACAGGACAGGTTGCCGTTAGTCGGGATAATGGTAGTAAAGCACAAGGACCCAGCAAGGATATAGGATTCATTGCCGGGAACCGCTCCAGACTCGTTGGACCACGGGAGGTAGGGAAGTCCTAGGGAAGCATTGGTTATAAAGAACCGGGGGAATATCTGCGAATCATGAGACACCGGCAGGGGTCTCGGGAATACAGGCAGGATGGCCCAACGACGTTTCGCCCTGGACAGCACTCCCAGGGCGAGGAGGGTCATGGTCAGGGAAAGCAGAATCCGCCACAACAGCATCGTCGTCAGGAGCCGGCGAGGAAGCAGCAGGATGACTGAGGCGTCGCGTGAGGCGTGTCGGAACCCAGATAGGGTCCGGGGCGTCCTGTGGAAAAACACAAACAGCTCCCCTGGATCTGCTGAGAATCAGATCCGGTCCTTTCCATTGATTACAAAGCACATCTTTCCACATCACCCGCTCGGAAAGGGGGGGGCCAGGATCCACATGGCGATCTGCCGCCGAGCGACCACGGTCATCCAGCAGCAAAAAATTTAAAGTATTTAGAGTAAGAGATAGGGCAGATTTGGGAGACCTGCCACCGCCCAAAGCCCCAGCCTCCCCCTTTTGTTTTTGTAAGTAGACTTTGATTGTGCCATGGGCGCGTTCTACAATGCCCTGGGCCTGGGGGTTATAGGGCAAGCCAGTGCGATGGGTAACGCCGAGACGGCGGCAAAATTGTTGAAAGGCCCGGGAAGTATAGGCCGGGCCGTTATCAGTCTTAAGGACCTCAGGCTTGCCCCAGGCAGCCCATGCTTCTAGACAGTGCGTGACGACATGACAGGCGCGCTCTCCAGCTAAAGGAGTGGCGTGGATAACCCCAGAACAGGTGTCTACGGACACATGAACATAAGACAACTTACCAAACATGGGAATGTGAGTGACGTCCATCTGCCACACCTGGAGAGGCCGAAGGCCCCGCGGGTTGACGCCCACGGAAGGTTGTGAGCGGAAAGGTGCACAGTCCGCACACTGGAGGACCACTTCCCGTGCAGAGGCGCGGGGGAGACCAAATTTAAGGCGTAAAGTACAAGCTGGGACATGGTGCAACGAATGGAAGTTGCGGGCACTTTCCAAAGGAGAAGCAAGCCAACATAATTTCGTGGCCCGATCCGCCAGGGCATTGCCGGCAGCCATAGGTCCAGGCAAGAGCGAGTGGGCCCGAATATGAGTGATAAAGAACCTCGCACTGCGCGAGTGGATGGCTGACCGGACAGCACAGAATAAAGAGAATACCGTGCTCCGTGGGTTCAAGGCATGAGACACCTCCAACAACCGAACAGCCTGAACGACATAGACAGAATCAGAGACAATGTTGAGTGGTCCTGGGAAAGTAGGAAGACCAACTCAATGATGGCACATTCCACATGCTGAGGGGAAGAGTAAGGAAAAGAAGCGGTGAAGGCCTGGCCATTGACAACATAACTACCCGTACTATTAAACTGTAGTAGCATTGGGAAGAGGGTCAGAAGACGTGACACGGGGGAAGATAATCTGATGTCGCAGAGCAAACTGAAGAAGAGGGTGCTTGGGGAAATGATTGTCTATAACACCAGAAAAAGAGCATCGAAGGACTGCCCAACTGTCTACCGAGGCACAGAGAATCTGTACTTGAGCTCTAGTATAGGGGCAATGGAGAACAGAAGGATGGGCCCCAAAATGAGTTAAGGAGAGTTTAAGCGCAGACAACGCGAGATCAGCAACCGCGGTAGGATAGTGCTCAATGGCCCGTCGCGGAGAGGTATGCGCGTGAATCCAGAGCAGAGGGCCCTCCTGCCAAAGAACTGCAGTAGCTGTCTCCAAAGAGGGCAAAAGGCAAAGAGAAAAAGGCTGATCAGGCTGGATCCGAACCAACTGGGCGTGCTGTATCGCCTCCTCGACCAGCCGAAGGGCCTGTCGTGCGTCAGGAGTCAGAACTCGAGGGGACAATATGTCTGAATCACCCTCCAGCACCCGGAACAAAGGGCTCAGCTGTGCTGTGGACAGGCGAAGATAAGGGCGAAGCCAATTGATGTCACCTAGTAACTTTTGGAAATCATTTAGGGTGTGAAGACCATCTACCCGAATAGTAATTTTTTGAGGACGAATGGACAAGGGGCTTATATGGGCCCCCAAAAACTCCCCTATATCACCTTCCTGAACCTTTTCGGGTGCTAAGTGCAGCCCGTAGGAAGAGAAATGAGCACACAAAGTGGCATAAGCACGGTGAAGATATGAAGGGTCGGAATGACAAAGATGGCATCCTCAAATACAGGAAAGCACTGGCTGACTTTTCTCCGAACCCGGTGGGACATGAAAGATGTACCTCCCCCGCCATCAACTGGTGGGGGAGGGGCGGAGGCATACGGAGGCGGGCGATAACGCTCCGCCTCATACGCTGTCACCGCCTCCTCCAAGTCCGCCTTATCGGCCGGAGAAAGCTCCGCCTCCCTCTCGCGAGACGAGGAAGAAGAGCGGGACAAAGAAGAGGAAGAAGAAGAAGAAGAAGAAGACAGACGGAGGGCGGCCATTTTACAAGCCACGTCCTCCCTAGATAACGGGCCGGGCAACGGGCATCCCCGTCGCCTTCCTGAGCGCCCTCCCTTGCGGGCGGCTCCCCGCTTTTCTTCCGACCGGGTTCTCGAACGCCCCGGCCGGTCCGGACCACCCTTATCCCTTTCTGACATACTATCTTGATAGTTACTCAGAGCCTGCTGCCCCTGCTGCACTTGAATACTACAAGGAGAGTCCTCTAGGCAGGTGCGCACCAATGCCCAAATAGGAAGGACGCACTCTCGAAGGAGCCCAGTAGCATGGGCACAGCGAAGGTCCTTCTCTAATTTATCCCAGCTCGGAACGGTGAAAGAGCCCAAGTGCAGAAACCATGGTGCCACACGATCTACTTCCTGCATAAAATGCCGTAAGACACGCTCGGGGATTTTCAACTCTCGTGCAGCCAAAAGCTCCTGTAGAGCACGGAGCAGCTGGGCGCTCGGGGAATTTCCCATAGTGAAGCACGATCAAAGGTGGGAGTCCAACTCTACCTCTACTACTGCGGTTCTGAACTCACCTCTAATGAGGTCGTCTCCGCCTGGTGCGAGAGTTCCCGGGTTTCGGCACCACTTGTCGCGCCGCAGTTGCCAGCAAGTACGACACGACCAGTTGGAGTTCTTCCAGCAGTAGTTTAATGAGGCATCTACAACAGTTACATGGCGAGAGACCTCGAACAGGAAATGCAAGCTGCTTTTATAGCCCCGGATAGGTGTGTCCCACAAGCGTGTCCCACAGGGATAGGTGGAGGGCCTGACTACGCATGTCCTGGGCGGGTACACTAGGAGGCCTAGACCGCTCCCCACAATATTGGTTCATCCTGAAGCTTAAATACTGTGTTACCCTGTTAGTCTTCAAAATGCAATATGCATTCAGCAGATAAAGAGAAGGAAATAAACCATTTGCAAGCCCTCAAAAAATTCCAGAGGTTATTTCAGGAGCACAATCAAATTATTAAGGCAGCATGTAATGAATTAAAATACATATCAAGATGTCCTGTGATTAGAGATTACACAAAGCATGAATTTAATATCAGCAGCCTTAAAAATGCTATTACATTATCTTACTGGGCAATGACTAAATTTCTATTTATTCAATCATCTAGAGGATGAACAGGATTCTACAAATATATTATGGCAAAGATTAAGAGAAATATGAGAATGAACTAGATATTTACTGCTGAGATACAAGACAAAGAGATAGAAAATAAAAGGTACTTTTCTGTACTCAGTCCATCCCTCCTCTTAGCAGAACATGTACATGCATATTACACATATGTACACTCTAAAACATAGAACAAACTAATAAAAATAATGACAATAAAGAAAGAGAAAGCAAAATATGAGAGAGATGAGATTTAGGAGTATAAATTATTACTATCAACACAAATGCAAAACATTTAAAAACTATTTTTTATTTTTAAGTTAGGTAACATTCTATTTATTTAGGAAGATTTTTCTTGTCAAGGGAAAAATTTATTTTTAGTATAATATCATAAGCTCAATGTCAGGAACAACAACAATTAAATATAAAAATAGACAATATCAGCAACTGCTAGCTCAAGTAAAGTTACATTTCCCAATTTTCTCTCCCAATTAGTTGCAAAGGAGTATTAGTCTACCACAGAATCTCTTTGCACCACATCAAGAGTTCATATCTGTAGATTTTGTTATATTAGTATTTACAATGTTTATTATTTTGCTGAACACACACTCTTGAACATGAATTATACTTATATACCCACTTAATAACAAGTTATTCTCTTTAATTTAACCAATCATAAGTGGACTTGGTTAATTTATTCGTTTGTTTTACAGTTTTATTTCACTTGAACTCTGTATAGCTTGTTATTTTTACCTTTCTATGATACAACATATTTGTCTTTGATATGAGATTTTTAGAAAAGTATAATATCTTCCTTTAATATAGTGTAAAGTGGGCTGGGCGTGGTGACTCACGCCTATAGTCTGTGCGCTTTGGAAGGCTGAGGTGGGAGGACTCCTTGAGGCCAGGAGTTCAAGGTTGCAGTAAGCTATGATGACACCACTGCACTCAAGCCAGGGCAACAGAGTGAAACCCTGTCTGAAAAAAAGCAAAACAAAGAATAGCATAAAGTAAGGTGATCATACATCACTTCAATACCATTAGGTAGCTAGAAGTAATTACAGTTTAAATTCAGCCATTAATTAATAATTTAAAAAGATAATAATTAAAAGTTCCCTTATCAGCTATATTACTGTGCTAAGAAATCTTACAGCATCTATCAAATGCCATTACATTTTTGTAAGCAGATACAGCATCCAACCACAGTGATCCTATGAATACTGAATGTAGTTACTTGGGGTTTGGCATAACTTTGAAAAACAATTTTTAATTCTAGGTCAGTGCTGCTTTGCACCGATCATTCACTTACTCTAATAGTAGCATCTGTAAATGTGCTGACAGTGTATTGTCATCTAAAAATATGCCTTAACATGCTTATATGTGTTTTCTCAATGTGATTTACTATTCAAAAAAAGAATGGAAATACGTGTGGATAGCTCAAGAAGGCATATCTTTATTTAATGTTGCTTATTTCCAAGGAATATATTGAGATCCCAACCAACCAACCACCTAGGGGCTTATCCTCTTAGACAATTTACACATACTCAGGCCTGTCACCCTAAAGTGTTTTCAAGCGGATTAGCTTCTGCATAGCTACACATTTCATTTTAAGACTTTTTATTATAGCAGATTTTTAGTGTGCCTATCTCATATGACAGATAAAAATTACAACATATGTAGCTTTTCCCTATCAGAAGAATAGAAAAGATATATATATATATATATATATATGTATAGATACAGATATAGATATATACACACACATAAAATGCCATCAGACTTTATAAGTTTGCTATTTACCAAAAGTGTATAGATTAATTTGAAAAACCGGCTACTAGCCAAAGACCAACTAGAAAACACAATAATTGATGTTTTGCTATTTCCTGATTTGTGAAAGGCATTTTATTTGGTCTTATGAAGAATATTAAGAGTAACTGAAATTTATACATGAGTGGTAAATACAGGGCAAATACATATTAAAATGTAGGATGTAAAATTTGCTCAATGCCTGCAGAAGATGCTATGAACTTAAACTCTAAAAGAGACATTGAATTAATCCATTGTCTTGAAGTCTAGCAATTGTTAAAGACCAGTACACTAACCAGGGGGTTTTATAATAAATAGACATTTTAAAGTTTGAAGGAGAGGATGGCGGTGTGGGAGTGGGTGTTGTTTCTGGTCTATAGCAAAGACACAAAAGTAAGGAACACATTCAAAATGTATCAACGGGAAAACAACCACATTAGTGGGTCTGGAGTGGAATTTCTACACAGACAGTAATGAAAGATATGTGTAAGTAGATGAGAGAGGGTAATAGAAAACAGATGGCATACACTTGAAAAGAGATTAAAGAGCTTGGGTTTGAAAATAATGGCAAGAACATGCCACTTTTTATAAAATGTTTTATAAAGTCCACATAGTTTACATATCTGATATCCTGTTGTAGAGTTTTCAGTTAGATCATCCTGTAGTTGACACCCACTGAGCTTGGGTGGTCAAGGCTGCAAAGTGCTCTCCAAGTGCCAAAGAACTACTCTTCCCTCCCTGGAATGGTAGTTCAGGATTTCCAGGGTGCCAATGCTTAATTTTTGAAATGATCATGAAATGGAGGCATGGCAATTTTCCTTGAAGAAGTGATAAATGAACCATAGATCAATTCTTTGATGTGTTTTATTAATATAATTAAAGTTCATTGATTTGATTAATGACTTTATATTTATGTCTAATTTAAGGAGCTTTATGACTCTAAAGCATTGTTTGTCTCCACCATCACATTGAGGAGAAGGAATTAAGATTACCATTTGGATGGAGAAATAGATTAATGTGATCCAAACCTCATGATAATTGTGATTATTTCAGAACCCATTATCTCTTAATATAAATGGGAAAAGCGTTTTTTGTTTGCTTCCGTGTCTTCATATCCCAGCCCATGTATCTAACTGGATCTCCTATAACACTTTAATAGCCCAAAATTCAACTTGATCTATGGTTTAGAAAAAGCATTGATGATTCTTTATCTGCCTGATTAAAAATGTTCCTCAGACAGATAAAGCTGTTGCTTGTTGTTCCATGTGTAGTTTAATTCCATTTACTAAAATGGAATCATACCCTCCACCTTGCTCACTGTGCCTTGTCTCCCTGACATGTTAAGGGTACATGAAATGCTTTTCTCTGTTATCTGTAAGACCGCTTCTCTCTTTCATTTATGTCTCTGCTTACTATCACCTTTTTGGAGATTTAGAATCCCTAAATCTAAGATGGCACAGTGTTCCATTCTTTCATCTTATGGCTATTTATTTTTCTTCATAGGATCGTATCATATTTGTTTATTTTCTGGCTCCCTCACTGGAATGTAAGATTTGTGAAGGTCCAGAGCAGATACATAGTAGGGCTTAATAAATACTGGTTGAATGAATGAAAAAAATCAACAAATAACATTATCGCTGTTATGATCAAATTATTATCACTTAACTCAGCAATCATCAAAATTTAGAAACTATCTTTCATACTTCTCTTGCATGTAACTCAAAAAAATACCATTAAATACTGTTGACAAATACTATTGCTCTTTATGGACCCGAAATGTGTTGTGAATTTGGAAAGCAATTTCAGCCTCTTAGAAGTGAAATTCACTTTATGAATGGAATTTAAATTTTCAGCTCACAGGAAAGATTCTTTATTAATAATGTTGGAGTTCCTTGATGCTTAGTCCTGGCCTACTTCCTTCTCATTTTATGTCCTCCCCTGGGGTGATCTCAACCATGCCTGTGATTTTACTAACCATTTAAATGCACATTGATCATATATTTTATCTTCAGCCCAGGTGTATCCCATGAGTTTTGGATCTCTGGATACAAATGTTCATTTGACATTTACACATGGATGCTTCAAAGGCACCTGAACAGGTCTGAAAACAAATCCGTGATCTTCCTTAAACCCATCACTTTTTCTATTTCATCGTTTTTAAGTCTTACCAAAGGGTTACAGTATTATAAAAAAGGAAGACACTCAGGAGCTTGGATTAATTCTCACATCTACAACTTTCCTTACACAGTACTATATTTTTTAATATATTTCAGACTTTTCATTTAGGATCAATTCTCTTATGACTTCAAGTATAATATATCCTTTAGAATTTCATTCTCATAGTTTTTGTTCTAAAATGTTCTGTTTGTTTAAAATGTTATTTGGTATTAAGATTTGAAAGGTTTTGACTTCATATAACATTTGAGGTTGACATTCATTTTCTCTTAATGCGTTGAAGATGTCATTCCACTGTATTATGCTTTCCATTATTCTATTAAGAAGTTCAGGAGTCACTTTAATATTAATTGTGTTGAAATTAATCATCTTTTTTCTTTCTGGTTCCTTTTAGAATTTTTCTTTTTGTTTTTGGTTTTCTATTAATATATATTTTAATTTGTTGTGTCTAGGTATTTCTCTTGAACTTTTGGTGGGGTGATTCAGCAGCCTTCTCAAATCTGTTGAATGTTTTATTTAATCTTTTATGAAAAATTCTCATCCATTTCTTGTTGAATATTGTGTCCCTTTCATTTTCTTTCTCATGCCCTTCTGAATACCTAATTGGATCTATATTAGATATTCTAACTCTGCTAGTTACATTTCTAATCAATGTTTTCATATTTTCAATCTCTTTATTTCTTTGGGTTGCATTTCTTTATAATTTCTGTACATCAAGATTTCAGGGCACTAATTCCCTTTAGCTACACTTAGTCCACTGTTAAACATATCAGTCTAATTTTTACATAAATATTATATTGTTAATTCTAGGATTTTTATATACATTTAATTTCTTTTTATAGATACTGCCAATATTAATCCCTTGCCCTTTATTCATAATTTCAGTTCCTTGTTGATTTAAACATTTTTAACATCATGTTTGATAATTTCAACATCTGAAATCTTTGTGCATCTAAGCCTTGTTAGTTTTTTCTTCTGTCAATTCATGGTAGCCTATATTTTGTTTGTTTGTTTGTTGTTTTATTAAAAAATAATTCTTTGTTTTTGTCACTGTGATCTTGCTATTCTTAGAGCTTTATCTCTAGAAATTTCTGGGCACTCCTATTAAAGATGAGAGCTTTCACAAGAAGAAGGAGGAGGAGAAGGAGGAGGAGGAGGAGGAGGATGAGGAGGAGGAGAAGGAGGAGGAACAGGAGACTTGTATTTGTTTTTTAAAAGCAAACGGAATTGCTACCAACTTGTAATCATTTTAAACTAAATTCTCACCTTGCGGTACTATGAGCTCAAATCTAGGATTTGTCAAGAAGATTTTCTTCCCCTTCTTCAGTAAATTAATCTCAGTTACCTTGCTTATTTCTTTCTATCTGAATAGCTAAACATAATAAATCACACATATCCTGGATGATGTTCATTTTATTAAATGCATTTGTCTCAAACTGTCAAAATTATAAGGATTTAGTCAGCCTAAGGATGGTACATCTAAGACGTTAACTTGAGAACACTGGGTGACAAAGAGAATGTAAACAGCCTCCTCACCCCCCTCCTTTGATGGAAGAAATATAATGATATTTATAAGTTAATTTTAGTTAAACAATTTGGTGTGAGAGTAATCTCACCACATGCAAATGAAATACAAATAAAGTTGAAACAAAAAAAATGGGTAAGCAAAATCACTTTCAAACATTCACAGAATGCTATTCTTTAAGTCTGGTATGAAAATAACTTGGCACATAAAGGACTGCTTACCAAAATTCTATTGTAGTCAGTAATTATAGAAATTCCCTAAAGTGCTCAAACTCCTATTTTAGTCTACAGTGTAAAATATTTTTTGAAGTATCTGCTGCATCTGCCCATCTAGCACAAACATAGTGTCATATTTAAAAACTCTTACTATAAGTTGACAAAGCAGATATTCCTCTGATCTAAATATTCTGATATATCAAGTAATATCCAAACCCACCGTTTTAGAAAGTGTTTTCTAAAGATCACCTTGTATTTAACTGAACGAATGCTATTGTTACTAATTAACTAAGTTATCTCTTCACCTGTTTTCACAAGGACAACAAAATCTTATATTTTCCATAGTTTCCCATTAAGATCAATATATTTTTTTTTTTTTTTTTTTTTTTTTTTTTGTTGAGACAGAGTCTCACTTTGTTGCCCAGGCTAGAGTGAGTGCCGTGGCGTCAGCTTAGCTCACAGCAACCTCAGACTCCTCGGCTTAAGCGATCCTACTGCCTCAGCCTCCCGAGTAGCTGGGACTACAGGCATGCGCCACTATGCCCGGCTAATTTTTTCTATATAGATTTTTAGTTGTCCATATAATGTCTTTCTATTTTTAGTAGAGACGGGGTCTCGCTCAGGCTGGTCTCGAACTCCTGACCTTGAGCAATCCACCCGCCTCGGCCTCCCAGAGTGCTAGGATTACAGGCGTGAGCCACCGCGCCCGGCCATTAAGATCAATATAAAAACAAAATAGCAATTGAACAAAACTAAGGAAATGCACATTCTGTCTTTAAAGCTTCTGTAAATGACTTTATTATGTTACATTAAAAAGGCTCATTTATATGAATTGATTGCCAGCTGTTCTGTTTATGTTAAGGGTAAAAAATTCTGTACAATTGGCTGAGAATTTTCTATGAAAATACTTAGAGTATTTTTCTATTTAATGAATAATTCTACTGGATTCAGAATACAAATGAAACAGAAAAACTCATAAAGAAAAACAAAAATGGCTTAAAATACTACTATCCAAGAAGAATCTCTTTGGGGTGAATCCTCCTAATCTCTTGACATATATAAAAAAATTATATAAAATATGTAATACAGACATATGTATATAAGAAATATGCACAAACATATATCTCACAAAATCTATTGCACAGAGTATGTATTATTTGTAACTTGCTTTTTCTAAACACATACATAGATCTTTGACATACAGTTCATACAACCATTCTTTTAATGTTTTGATAAGCAGCAGCAAAACATATTATATATAGATCCTTTAATTTTATATGTTTTAAACTACACACTTTTAACTGTTTGTAATGTCTGCCTGTCTAGTCTGTGTTTTCCATGTTTCACACCGTCTCCTCATAGGTATAAATAATTCAAATCTTCAAAAGTCACATTGCACCTTGGGGAGAGAAATTTTATCTTATCTTTAAACTTGAGAGCTGATAAATGTACAGTTCACATAAACAAGTCTTGAGAGATTAAGGGTACTATAAATACCAATAATAGCTACCTTGCATCACCTGTATTTTATAGAAAAATTTTTGCAGTCACTACTTAAGAATATCTCTGAAGTACATGTTACTAGTAGCAGAACTGTATGGGTTTAGGATTGAAGCAGATTTAGTTGAAATCAGCACTGGCACTGTCTAGCTGTTCTCTCTCTGATAAGTTTATTATTATCTCAGATCCCCAGTTTCCTGTTCTTTAAAAACAGATAATGTTACTCATCCCCTGTATTCAATGGAGTAAATTAAATGAAAAATACATATGTGAATTGCTTAGTATTATGTTAGCACATAGTAAGTACTCAGTAAATGTTGTCTTCTGTTTTGATTTGCCTTCTTTTCAGATGAAAACATGGAGGCATGGGGAGATAAAATCACACATCCAAATTTACTTGGTAGTGGTAAAAGCAGATTTGGACATTGAATCCCAGTATTTCAAGCTCAGTGCCATTTTTAAATACTGCCCTCCTGATGCTGAGTGCTCTCTACTGACAAGAGATATGAAAGAAATGACAAATCTAATTTTGGCTCTCAGCTCACAAGTGTAGAATGAGGAGAGAGCTGGATATTTTCCCTGGGCCCGACACTACATTCAGGAATAGGGGAAGTGACTAAAATCTTCAGTGTTATAAATGTTCATAAATATAAGAAGAGATTAAAGGAAGCTGAATAAATAACAGAAAACAAAAATAATTCTGCTTTAAAGCTGTTTTCAAACACATTTTCCTCAAAAATTAGCAAAGGTAGGACAGATTTTATATATCACTTTCCAATACCAAGCCAATTCTGTATAATTTTACTCATACTATACATTTTGTAGAAATTCTAGATTGGGGAATTTTACTATGCAATATTATAGCTTTAAAAAGTTTCTTTCTATGAATGTATTACTGTGACTAAATTAGGATAAATATTGAATATAAATTTAATGTAAGCTAATTATATATGAAATGTAGAGAAACACTTTTAATGCTCTAGTTAAATGTATTAATAGAGTCTTGACTAAATTTGACAATGGACTTTCTTCTTTCTCTCAGCAGGTGTTAACTGGCCTTATTAATTTAAAAGGAAAAATTACTTTAAATAATTAGATTAAAAATAAAGTCTTTAGAACATTCATACTTAGGTTAAAACTATGTTTAAGTTTTGATGGTAAAACTGAAATGAGCTACTAAATAAATAATCTTAAATAGTCTTTAGTATTTCTGAGATCTAAAAATCTATCTAAAGGCCAAAATAGGAATATATGCACCTGAAAAATACGTTACCCACCCTGTATGCTTATGTCAGATAAATTATAAAACTCAATTTTTATGACAAAACTCTTATCTTTATTGGAAAATGACTTGGAACCTCCCTATAACTATATCCATTCTTAACTTTATTAAATGCAGAAATAGGAAAGAAATCAGGAAGAAAGACTGAGAGTTCAACTTAGGCAAAGCAGGATAATGTATAATGACACTGTGGAATCTTAATTGGTTAAAGTCTCGTCCTTAATGTTTCAAGGTTTGAAACTGGGTATAGCCAGAATGGATTTGATGTGAGGAGCTCAAATCATGCTGATTACTGAACAAGATAATGATTTATAAAGCAGATTCCATTACTTCACTGCAGAAGTTACATCTTTGCCCAGAATATTCATGTCCTATCTCCCACAGCCCTTTAAGTTATCAAGATCATAGGGAAACACAGTCATAATCAGATATTGTCAATTGTGTTTGGGCGTAGCACCAGAGTAAAGAGATACAGACGTCTGGGAGAAGAGGGTAGCAAATGGAGCAATTTGGGGATGGGTCAATCTTCAGATTCATCTGGGGAGACAATGTGTGTATTGCATTCTTGCCCTAATTCTAATACTCGATAGAAATCCAGGGATAATAAAACATATAGTTTTACAAAATAATATACCACAAGAAGCATGTGAAGTTTGAAAAAAGGATCCTCAGGTGTTTATAACATGCATTTTTAGAACTGCGGGTTTTGATAAATATTTCTTCCAGGCCATGGGGCTGGAAGAATTTCCCTGCTGTGCTAGAGAATATTCCGTTCTAGTACTTCAACCTTCCAGGCAGTCAAGTCTATCTTAAGTGGACAGTTTTAAATAAATTTGATAAACCTATTTCACTTGTCTAGGAACAGAGAAAGATGTAATAGTATAGTTTTATTGTAATACATTTGTATAATATTTATAGCTATTGAACATTAAGCACACATTTTATTTCAGGCACTGTGTTAGTTCCTGATTATTGATTTTTATTGATTATCTCATCATTTTATAGATGAGGGTTCTGGAATGACATATGTTCAGTAACTTGGTCACTGTTACACAGATGTGAAGTACCATAACTAGGATTCAGACCCTAGTCTGAATTTAAATCCCTATAACTCACTTTTCCTTACTAAGAATAATGCACATGAAGCAACCAATGTGGTACTTCACAGAGCACTATTTTGTATCTGATAAACAAATACTCCCTAATTATATGTGGGGATGTGTGTGTGTATCTCCTATAGATATCAGCACTTATATTGTTATTTTTTATATAACAATAGAGTTGAAATTTTGGTTATATTTTAATTCTGATAATAAAGCTTATTTGAATTCTAGTGATTCCTAATTCTTCACACATTATAAGCAGATATGGATGGATTACTCTGTTTATAAGCAGAACTGAAAACATACCCAACTAGGGTTAACCATCAGTAAAGCAATATGGTTAATAACATTAACAACTAGAAATAACAGGATTAGGGATGGACTTGAAATAGGAATTGCTAGAAGACACTTCAGAGTACATTTTTGGTCTTCATCTTAGAAATCTCAGAGTGTGCCCTTCCAAGTAAACAGCATTCCTGACTATCACTTTCTGAAAGCAGAAGAGAAACAGCCACATAGAATCCAACTCTTTTTCAGCATTTTGAATGACTTCAAAAGACAATTTTGACAGGCTTTTTTTTTTTTTTTCCGCCCTGAATTAACTATATACCTTGTTAATCTCTGGAAAGCTGTTCACATTTACAAATTCGATTCTTTATCTTGTGAGATGATAGTTACATTACTGTCACCAGGGAATAAGTTAGAAGCAAATGGGTTTTTCTGAGACCCAGAAGAGAGTAGTTTAATGCCACTCTTATGTAAAATAAACTCTTGATCTCTAGAAAGAATAGATTATTTAAAAACATCTGTACTTTCAGTGGGCCATGTGAATTTACATTATGAAGGCTGCATTATGTCTCGTAATAAAATCCGGTGTTAGAAGTACCCTGACAGTATCAGAATTCTCTCTGGAAAGGATTCTGAAGTTCATGAGAAGGTAAAGTACAGAGCATTCTTTCTTAAGGGCTTCAGTCTCCATTGTCTCTGACAGCCCTGCCATGACTGCATATATTCTTTCTTATGACATCTGAATGCAGCACAATATCAATTGCACATAATTTAAATGAGAACCATGTTCTATTGCATTTGTGCTTATGCTGTAAAATCAAGATTCATGAGGGCTCAAGGAGAATCAGACTATGAATGTGTTATAAGCAAAACTGCTAAAGGCCGTAAAACTAAAGAAATCATGTTATGACAAATTGGAACTCCCATGACAAATACAAATCCAAAAAATATATGCTGTGTTGTAAGAAATCATAATGAATAAATATAAAAAAATTATACCCATTTAATTAGATTTTTCTAGCATTTGAAAGAAAAACAGTATTTCAAAAATCTTCTTCCAAGAATGATTACCAAATATCAGAATGCTTGTGATGACTTATCGCTGAGATATATTTGGTTTTCACAATGAAACTTGTATGGGCTTTATTTGACATTCCTATGTAATTGATCTATGCTAAAATAGACATTCCTCAGATGAGAGTTGCCTCAAGGTATAACTTTCAGAATCCAAACAGACAAAAATAAAGGTCTCAGTTCTTACATTCACTTTGAGAAATTAAAATGCTAACTCTCTTTGATTTTGTTAAATTTTTACATTTATCTTATTACTTCTGCCAGAATCACACGTTGTTATCTGCATAGCTGTTTGTGATATTTCTACTCAACAAAATATATTTGTTACAACGTGCAGTATGTTTTTAGGTACAACAAATAGGAGAATTTCTTTTCTTTTGGACAATGCATTTTGAATATATTATAGAAGTTTTATATATGATATATTTTATTTCTCTATTTGCCTTCATATGGCTGAATCTATATTTAATTATGCAGTCAATGACATAAATAATTATTACCAAAATTATTTATTGTTTTATTGGAACTGCTTCTAAATGAACTCTTTGTGATGTTCTAAATCATATTATTTGATTAATTTTGTGTATATATAACCACATGTATGAGCTTTAGATAAGAATAAGCTAACATATTTAAGTAAAACATTAAACACCGTAATTGCATTCCCCATTAAAAATAATTCAAACCAGTGTGCTCTGACATATTTAAAATCAATTTCCACTAAAAATGCTTATTGGCAGCATATGCTTGACTTAGATGGTACTTAGTATGATAATAGTCCTTGAATTTTTAGTTGTTCATTGTGAAACAGCGTGACCACTAACTAAAAATTCCTGATGGTCTCATCTTGTCAAAATGGTTTCATTATCAAAAATCTATGTCTCCTATTTTTTATTTCTTTTTCTTCCATTGCCTTCCTTAGGGAGGGTTGTTATGTTTAAGTCACTCACCAGCAGTCACAATTACTCTTGCTGTCCTACCCCAGTACTTCCAATACCTTCAACCTCATCAACCGATAAACTCTCCTCATCAAGTGATCTAATGTCATAGTTCTTTGTTTCTTTTTTTCAAAAATTTGTTTTATAGGTCAATTTTTTCAAACTCGTAGATTGCAGAACTACTCTTTCCTCTCCCTAGACTCCTCTTCCATTGGATGCCACTTTTTTTTTTTTTTTTTTTTTGAGACAGGGTCTCCCTCTGGCTCTGTCGCCTGGGCTAGAGTGCAGTGGTGACATTATAGCTCACTGCAGCCTCAAACTCCTGGGCTGGGCTCAATAAATCCTCCTACCTCAGCTTCCCAAGTAGCTGGGACTACGGGCATGAGCCACTTTATCCAGCTGATTTTTTTTCTATGTTTTGTAGAGATGGGGGGCTCCATATATTGCTCAGGCTGGTCTCAAACTCCTGGCCTCAAGCAATCATCTTGCCTTGGTCTCCCAAAGTGCTGGGATTACAGGTGCGGGCCACCGTACCTGGCCAAAATGCCACTTGTTAAAGAGTGATTTTTCCCTGAGTTTTTAATCTGAATTAAGTTTCCCTTGGTATTCCCTCTCCAATTAACTGCTTTTTTCCCCTCTATATCAGTTACACCATTTATAATTATATATATAAATCTATTACATTATTTGGTTGATAACTATTTTTTTCTCTAAAAAACAAAAGCCAATCACACAAGAATCGTTCCATGTGGATGAGTCTTATGTTTTTTGGCTTTACACATTGTATTGAATACACAGAATGGGGATAATATTTTGCACAAAACAATGAAAAGCCAGTGTTAACATTGCATTGATGTGCAAAACAATGATCTTTGAAAAATCTAGAAAAGTTATTTTATGGATTATACTCAAACAGGACCCATAGTGAAAGCAAGTGAATTGTGGTAGAGATTTAGATTTCAGAAAGTTACCGAAATCCCAGTTTTGGTGCTTACTAGCTATAACATGACCAAGTTATTGTACATATTTTATTCTAATTTCTTCCTCTAAAAAATGGGAGAGATTTCACAGTACCTGAAATGTAAGATGTGTGTAATAATCAACAGCAATTTTTTTTTGTATTATAGAACTATACTATTAGATCTTTCTTTTTCATATTTAACATTAATAAGTGAAATAGGCTCAAACTGTTCACAATTCTTATGCTGTGTGGGACTAAGTCCTTTTGTCTTTTGTTTGCTGATCATTATTGCTTCAAACAAGGTAATTTAGTGATATTATCTTACTTGTAATTATTTTCCCTATGCAATTCTCTGTTTTATTATTATTTTTTAAATTATGGGTATATAATAGTTGTATGTCTTTATAGGGTACATGTGATGTTTTGATACAGGCATATAGTGTGAATTAATCAAATCAAGGTAATTGGGGTATCCAACCCCTTAGGCATTTATCATTTCTTTGTGTTAAGAACATTCTAATTCCATTATTTTAGTGATGTTAAAGTATACCCTAACTTGTTGATTCTAGTCACTTTATTATGAAATCAAATATTATTCATTTTATCTAACTATATTTTTGCACCTATTAACCATCCCCACTTTGTCACTCCTCCCTACCCTTCCTTGCCTCTGGTAACCATCATTCTACTCTGTCTCCATGGAATCAATAGGTGTTAATATTTAGCTCCCATGTATGAGTGAGAACATGTGAAATTTTTCTTTCTGTGCTTGGCTTATTTCACTTAAAATAAAGTTCCACAGTTCCATCCATGTTGTAGCAAATAGCAGGATCTCATTTTTTTTGTGTGGCTATATAATGTCCCATTGTGTGTATGTACCACAATTTCTTTATCCATTCATCTGTTATGGAAATTTAGGTTGTTTACAAATCTTGGGTATTGTGAATAGTGCTGCAATAAACATGGGACTGCAGATATCTTTTGGATATAATGAATTCCTCTCCTTTGGATGTCTACCTAACAGAGAGATTGCTAGGTCATATGGTAGTTTTATTTTCAGTTTTTTGAGAAGCCTTCATACTGTTCTCCATAGTGGTTGCACTAATTTACATTCCCACCAACAGTGTATGAGGGTTCTCCTTTCTCCACATCCTCGCCAACATTCATTATTGCCTGTCCTTTTTATAAATCCATTTGGACTGGGGTGAGATGATATCTCCTTATAATTTTGGTTTGCATTTTTCTGTTGACTAATGATGTTAAGCATTTTGTCTTGTACTTATTGGCCATTTGTATGTCTTCTTTTGAGAAATGTCTATTCAGATCCTTTGCCCGCATTTTAATCGGGTCATTTGATTTCTTCCTGTTGAGTTGTTGGAGCTTATTTTATATTCTAGCTATTAGTCCTTTGTCAGATTGGTAGTTTGCAAACATTTTTCCCATTCATGGGTTGTCTCTTCACTTTGTTGATTGTTTCCTTTTCTGTGAAGAAGCTTTTTGGCTTGATGTGTCCAATTTTGTCCAATTATGTCCAGTTTTGTCCAATTTTGCTTTTGTGGCCTGTGCTTTTGGGGTATTACTCAAGAAATAATTGCCCAGACCAATGTCTTGAAGCATTTTCCCAATGTTTTCTTTTAGTAGTTTCATAGTTTCAGGTCTTAGATTTATGTTGTTAATCCATTTTTATTTGATTTTTCTATATAGCAAGAGATGAGAGTCTACTGTCATTCTTCTGCATATGGATATCCAGTTTTCCCAGCACCGTTTATTGAAGAGACTGTCCTTTCCCCAGTGTATATTCTTGGCATCTTTGTCAAAGGTAAGTTCACTATAGATGTGTGAGTTTATTTCTGGGTTTTCTATTCTGTTCTGTTGAACCATATGTCTGTTTTTATGCCAGTACCATGCTGTTTTGGTTACTTACAACTCTGTAGTGTAATGTGAAGTCAGATAATGTTCTTTTCTTGCTCAAGATGGCTTTGGCTGTTCTGGGTCTTTTGTGGTTCCATATAAATTTTAGGATTTTTTTTTTTCTATTTCTGTGAAGAATGTCATGGCATTTTGATGGAGATTGCATTGAATCTGTACATTGCTTTGGGTCATATGGACATTTTAACAACATTGATTCTTCCAATCCATTAGCATGAGGTATCTTTCCATTTTTTGTGTCCTCTTCAGTTTCTTTTGTCAATGTTTTATAGTTTTCATTGTAGAGATCTTTCACCTCTTTGGTTAAGTTTCTTCCTAGGTATTTAATTTTATTGGTAGCTATTGTAAATGGGATTGATTTCTTGGTTTCTTTTTTAGATTGTTTACTGTTGGCATATGGAAATGCTACTGAGTTTTGTATGTTGATTTTGTATCCTATAACTTTACTGCATTTGTTTATCAGTTCTAATAGACATTTTGTGGAGTCTTTAGGTTTCTCTAGATATAAGATCATATCATTTGCAAACAAGGATAATCTGACTTCTTCCTTTCTAATTTGGATACCTATTATATATCTCTCGTTTGATTGCTCTTGCTAGAACTTCTGGTTCTATGTTAAATAACAGTGGTGACAGTGAACATCGTTGTCTTAGTCCAGATCCTAGAGAAAAAGCTTTCAGTTTTTCCCAGTTCGGTATCATATTCTGTCTATGGGTCTGTCATGGAAAATTTTTATCATGTCGAAATAAGTTCTTTTCATACCCAGGGGTTTGAGAGGGTTGGTTGGTTGGTTTTTTTTTTTTTTTTTATCATGAAAGCATATTGAATTTTATCAAATTCTTTTTCAGCATCAATTGAAATGATTATATGGTTTTTGTCCTTTATTCTCTTTATATGATGATTTATTTGCATATATTGAACCATCCATGCATCCTTAGGATGAATCCCACTTGGTCATGATGAATAATCTTTTTTATGTTCTGTTGAATTCGGTTTGCTAGTATTTTCTTGAGGACTTCTCCATCTGTGTTCATCAGAGATATTAACCTATAGTTTTCTTTTCTTGTTGTGTCTTTGGTTTTGGTATCAGGGTGATACAGGACTTGTAGAATGAGTTTGGGAGTATTTCCTCCCACTTGATTTTTTCGGAATAGCTTAAGTAGGATGGGTATTAATTCTTCTTTGAATATTTGGTAGAATTTAGCAATGAAACCATCAGGTCCTGAGCTTTTCTTTGATAGGAAACTTTTTATTACTGTTTCTATTACATTACTTATTATTGGTTAGGCAGGTTTTGGATTTCTTCCTGGCTCAATCTTGTAGGTAATATGTGTCATTTCTTCTAGGTTTTCCAATTTATTGGCATATAGTTGCTCATTGTAGTTTCATCCTTTGGATTCCTGCAGCATCAGTTATAATGTCTCCTTTTTCATTTCTGATTTTATTTATTTGAGTTTTCTTTCTTTTTTTCTTAATCTGGCTAAATGTATGTCAATTATGTTTATTTTTTTAAAACAACTTTTTGTTTTGTTGATCTTTTTTTTTATTTTCAATTTCATTTATTTTTGCTCTGATATTATTTCTTTTCTTCTACTGATTTTGAGTTTCATTTGCTTTCATTTTTCTAGTTCTTTGAGATGGATTGTTAGTTTGTTTATTTGAAGCTTTTGTGCTTTTTTTAATGTAGGCACTTACTTCTATAAACTTTCCTCTTATTACTGCTTTTACTGTATCCCATAGGTATTGATATGTTGTGTTTTCATTTTCATTTGTTTCATGAAATTTTTTAACTTCCATATTAATCTCTTCATTAATCCACTGGTCATTCAGGAGCATATTGTTCAATTTTCGTGTACTCATATACATTCTAGTGTTTCTCTTGTTATTGATTTCTAGTTTTATTCCATTGTCATCAGAGAAAATTCTTGGTATAATTTCACTTTTTTTGAATTTTTTAAGACTTCTTTTGTGGCCTAACATATGGTCTATCCTTAAGAATGCTACATGTGCTAAGGAGAAGAACATGTATTCTACAGCTGTTGGATGAAATGATCTTTTAAGAATCTATTAGGGCCATTTGGTCTATAGTGCATGTTAAGTCCAGTGTTTCTTTGTTGATTTTCTTTCAGGATGATCTGTCCAATGTTGAAAGTGCTGTGTTGAGATCTCCAGTGATTACTGTATTCACCTCTCTCTCTCTTTAGCTTGGGTATTTGCTTTGTATATCTGGGTGCTTTAGTATTGGGTGCATGTATATTTAGAATTGTTATATTTTATTGCTGAATTGATACTTTTATCATTATGTAATATATTTCTTTGTCTCCTTTTGCAGTTTTGTCTTGAAATCTACTTTATCTGATAGATGTATAGCTACTCTTCCTCTTTTTTGATTTCTATTTGCATAGAATCTTTTTTTTCATACCTTCATTTTCAATCTATGTGTGTTTTTATAGATGAAGTGTGTTTCTTGCAGACAACATATGGTTGCTCTTTTTTTTTTTTTGTCAATCTCTCCATGTATTTTGATTGGAGAGTTTTGTCCATTCACATTCAATGTTATTATTTATAGGTTAAGGACTTACTACTGCCACGTTGTTATTTGATTTCTTGGGGAAAAACATGATTTTTTTACCCTATGGCATTAAAGGTAAAGAAGTCTATTTTACCATCACATTCTTGGAAGAGTTTTATGTTCAGATTAGTATTTATGCCAAAAATAATTATGACAGAGAAAAGTTGACTGTAAACGTTTAAATTTACTTTCCTGAGGATCATAGGCATGAATTGATGCTCTGTTTACCAAAGTTGCAAAAATTTTGTGATTTTCTTATTATTTTTGTTAAGATTTAGCTCAAAAAAAACTGATTTAAACATGTTTTAATCATTAAGTTTTAGACAAATGTGATCTTAATCAGTGACATATATTCTAATTAAAATGGCAAGTCCAATATATAACATATGTTGATTTGAGCATATTTTTTGTTTATTTTAACATATGTTCCTTTAGTTGTTTGGTGGATAATTTGCTACAGTTTCAGACATTCCATATCAGACATATAGTAACTTTCCTTTCTTCTCTTCCCTTATCAGAGTTTTTATTTCTGTTGTGAACATGATCATGGGTAGTTATAAAGAAGACAGCAACCTATACACATGATTAAAATAGTATATGTTGAGATATTAAATTCTCTCCTATCCAGGGGAATGGATTTTAAAAAGGGAAAGGAAGCCCATGTCATTAGAAGGTACACAGGATGCCACTTGGTTTATTTTTTCCCCCTTCTGAAAACAGTTGACAAATAGAATGTTTTTGGAGACTGAGACCCATCAGCACCAACTGATCTTTCCTTCTTTGGTGCTCTTATCAGACAATGACGATGATTAAAACCTATGAATAGCAGATGCATTTGAATCCATAATTGAACATGTTTAAGCATAATGACATTTTCTCTCATGTTGAATTGACTTGTAGAATCCTGATGTTCAGCAAGAGCAAACATTCATGCTAGGATGACTTATCTGTGGTCCCAGGTTGGCACCTCCAAATACTCTTGCTGCAGCTGGCAACCTTTAAATCAGAGACTAAAGCCAAACTATAAGAGAGCTGAAACTTGTGTTGTATTAAAATGCAAGATATGTACCAGCCTTGGAGTACATATTATGCATTTGCTTTTCAGAGGATTATGTTTTTCCTGCATTGATAGGACCATATGTTGCTGTTAATACATCTGGGAAGTACATTTTTCTTTGTTTTGGTGTGAGATGAGAGGATGCTGTCAACTCTGGCATAGTGAATCTTGATGTTTCTCAAGTTGCTAGGGGCACTAGGAAGGTAGATAGCCGTTAATCTCAGTGTTTTGGGTTATTGGAACTTTGACCAAGCACTTACATTACCGTATGCAGTATTATATAGAGAATCCACAGTCGTCAGCAATTTTCAGTAAGTACTGGGTGATGTATCTTTTATCTGACATTGCTAGTGTATTGCCTGGAGTAGATTTGGAATGTCAGTCATTTGACTTGATGGCTGAAAGGGATGCAACTACTGACCATTTATCTGTTTTCTTTCTATACACTGGGACTAAATGTGTTATTTGCTTGTCTTTGTGAGACAAGATGGTATATTGCAAAAAAAAAAAATACTGGCAAACTGAATACCAGAGTGTTAGTTTTCATTTTAACACCTCCCCCCCAAAAATCAGTCTCTTTGATTCATTTTGACATTTTTAGTCGAAGTGTGTTTTCCATCCACAAAACATTTTAGTATGCATTTTAAAAATTTTTTCTTACTGCAGAGTCTAAAAAGTATATATTGTAAATATTAGTCTTATCATACTATTATTGTTGTCATTATTGTTTTTCAGCCATTCCTCTTCCCCATGTCCATTACTAAATCTTCCTCTAGACCTTGTTGTATCCTATCCTTAGTGTCTAACAATACTGTAAAGTAGATGCTGAATTAATGTTCTTTGATGGAATGAATTACAGCTTTCTTAATCTGTAATCATAGGTTGCTAGAGAGATTTCTTTTAAGATTACATCATTGTAGTAATAAAGCATTATAATTTATATTAATTATGAATTAATATAATACCTACTAAAAAACCAACAATTTCATAAAATGTTTAGAAGGCCGTTTATTTTTCTAAATATATGACATTGACACATTATATGCTGGAACTATCTTGCAAAATTGTACACTTTGCATTTGATAAATTGTACCAAGTAAAATGTAGATGATGTAAATTATATACTAGGTGTATATTCAAAAATTAAACTGTAATAATCAGAAAATGCTTTTGAGATACTACCATTGACATATTCACACATAATAAACCTATTTATATTGTGGTCAAGATTGAAGTGCTTACATTATTCTGGGGATGTTTCTCTACTTGTAAAGCAGCACATTGTGTGAAAGAGGTAAGAGATTAAGCCATGTAGAAATTGTGGGGAAGACATTTTCAGATGCAAAGAACAAGGGATCAGAGCATGGCTGTGCATTACAGGAACAGGAGGGAGGACACGATGGATAAGCCAGAATGAATAAGGACAGACAGTGGAAGATAAGATCAGTTACATTTTTGGGGGCTGCCTTATAGAGTGTCTTGTAGGTAAGGTTATGCACAGTGAGATGTCGGTTGTTGGAGGGTCATCACAGAGGAGCTGTGTGTTATGATTTAGATGCTGTGTTGAGAATACTTTTGTTTGAAAGGGGGTAAATACAGTAATAGGGAAAATAGTTAAAAGGTTATTACAATAATCTCAGTGAGAATAATAGTGCATTGGAGCAGGGTGATAGGACCAAGACAGTAGTAGCAGAAATGGTAAGAAGGGGTCAAGTTTGAAATATTAGAACCAACAAGATTTCCTAACAGATTGTTTGACTGTAGAATTTGTGAGAAAGAAAAGAGTCAAAAGGAAGCCTGTATTTATGGCCATATTAACTGGAAGAATGGAGTTATTATTTAAAAAGAGAGGAAGAAATCAAGAAGAGTTTGTTAGGGGAGAATTGGTAATTTGGTGTTAGGCAAGTCAAGGTTGAATTAGGCAGCTCTTCATTCTCTCATTAAGTGGACTATTTCTTCAACATCATTTTAATTATTACATGTTCAGCTCCAGGTCTGGACTCTGTTAGCTGATATTCCTAAAGAAAGTCATATGTTCCAAAATACTGTCATCAATCTCCTTCCTTACCATCCAAATATGTTACTTATTCTTATTTCTTTCCTTCAATAATAACATTGCCATTTATTCAGTTACTCAGATTATAAATTGTGGCACTATCTGTGATGGCTGATTTTAAGAGTCAAGTTGACTGGATCATGCAGAAAACAGATATTTGGCTAAACATTATTTCTGGTTGTGTCTGTGATGATGTGTCAGGATGATATTGGCATTTAAATTGGTAAACTGAGTAAAGCAGATTGCCTTTCCCAATGTGGGTATGCATCCTGTAATCTGTTAAGGGCCTGAATAGAATAAAAATGTGGAGGGAAAGTTCAGTCTCTAGCTTTCTCTGCCTGAGTGACTGAGCTGGGATATGAGTCTTCTCTTGCTCTTCAGCTGTTACTTACACCATTGACACTCCTGGTTCTTGGGCCTTCGGACTTAGACTGGAATTTACATTATTGGCTCTCTCTGGTTTTCAGGCCATTGGATTCAGACTGACACTATACTTCTGGCTTTCCTGTGTATACAGCTTGCCGATGGGATTTAAGAGCCTCTGTAATTGTATCAGCCAATTGCTTATAATAAATGCGCTTCTAGAAATTTCAAAACACATTGTGTTTCAAAAACACAAAAAGGAGGCCGGGCACAGTGGCTCACGTCTGTAATCCCAGCACTTTGAGAGTCTGAGGCAGGAGGATTGCTTGAGGCCAGGAGTTCAAGACCAGCCTGGGCAACATAGAAGAGCCCTGTCTCCACAAAATTTAAAAAAAAAAAAAATTATATGAGTTTGGTGTCACATTCCTGTAGTCTTAGCTATTATCACTTGACCCTAGGAGTTCGAGGCTGCCATGAGCTATGGTCATGCCACCACACTCCAGCCTGGGCTACAGAATGAGACTCTGTCTCAAAAAAAGAAAAAAAAAACACAAAGAAGGGGTCAAAGAACATTTTATATATCTTCCTTTTTGGCAAACTTTGAGCCGTATTTGATAATAAGCAAAAAGAAAACCAAAATCAAACTGGAAGGTGTCAGTGAAAATGACAGAGTAAGTCAACTGCAAATGTCTGTCCATAAAAGCAATGAAAAAAAAAAATAGCACAAACCGCCAGATTTGACTTTTTTGGAATTCTGGAACTAACCAAAAACTTGCAGCAGTATGAGAAGTGCTTATTCGAGAAAAATGGATGACTCTCTGTAAGAACAGTAAGAACTGTGGCATTTTAACTTAACCTGAGTCCTTTTACCATCTCAGCAGTAGACTTGAAAATAACAGAACACATTTCTATTAGTAATTGAGGGAGCAGAATGGGCTTTAATTAAAAATAATTGTCCTTATTTGATGTCTGGTGACTTATAGGAGAACACACTCAAAAAGCTTGTCTTTATTTTGCCTGATTGAAAACTCAACGTGTCCTAAAACCATTATCTAGGGGGCAGAGGGAAGGCATTTGTTGAAAACATTGCAGGTACATGTTTAAGTTACTGAGACAATGCATAGCAGTTGGGGCAAACAAGTGACTAAAAAGCTTGGGAGAAAAGACTAGAGAATGGGATGCTTTGGGGGAATAAGGACTTTGAAAAGCTGTGACATACTCCAGGGTTCTGGAAAGCAGTGTGTGTGCTGTGTGCCCAGGCTTGTGTGCATGCTCAAGAAAGGTTTGCGAAGACACCAAACTCTACAACTTGAGTCTGAACCCGAGGCTCTGTGCAAATAAAAAGCTGAGTAAGTTAGAGTCATAAACTGCCTGCTGTGTATTGAAGGTGTGTCCAACACATAAGAACCCTCTGCAAAGACTGGGAAATATTTTTGTCTCAGGCATGTTAAGAAAATTTCTGTTCAATCATTAGCTGACCACTAAGATAATGGAACAGAGACCTTAGTGATCACATGTGAAGAAGAATACAGACTTCACAAAATTAGTTCAGAAAAGGTTAAACAAATAACAAGTGCAAAGACAAATCATGGAGAAGAATCTAACTTTCAAAGTTTCCACATCATAATATTCAAAATGTTTTCAACAGAACATTTATGAGGCATGCAAAGAAACAAAAATGTATGTCCTATATACAGGAAAAATGCAACCAATGGAAACTTGCCCTGAGGAGACCCAGGTGTTAAAATTATTAGAAAAGATTTTAAATAGTCTCTTTTATATATGTTTAGCGATTTAAAGGAAGCCATGTCTAAAGAACTCTGTGCGTGGAGTGTGTGTGTGTAAAGCATAAACCTTTAAATACTGCACTTAAATACATGTGTGCATGCACGTGTGCACGGACACACTTGTGAACACACAAATACACACACTCATCTCCATGGTAGATACTTTACATTTCATTCTAGTTTAACTCTTAATGGCATTTCTAATCCAAGATTATAGATTCCAGTTTGTTTTTTATATAAGTGGGAAAATGTTCCCAAGTCTACAAGATCATAAAATAGCCAGTAATGAATACCCATGTTTTATAAATAAATGAATAAAATGTGCTTTCTATAATATCACAGTGCTTCTTACGACTTGTATATTATCTCTCCAGTCCTGGCTACTAGCATGTATTGTTTTTATTCTCCCATTTCCTTCAACTTGTGCTTCCCTCATGATATCAGAGTATAGCAGAATTTCAGGGCTGACAACCTAGAGACTATCTAGTTCAGCTTTCTTTTTCCTTTTGTGATTTCACTGAGACCATTCAGGTTATCTAATGGGATCCCCAAGGTAAAATTTCCTTCCTGGTTTTATTTTACAACTCTAACAATCTAAATCTCAACAGTTTTTTAATTATCACATGTATTAATATACTAATTTATAGAATACATTTTTGAAAAACTGCATACTCTATAGTTGCAAACATATTAAGCATCCATCTAGATTGTAATACTTTTGTAAGCCTAGATTATACATGTTGTAATTGATATATCACAACTATAATACTTAGTGAAAGACTCAATCCGTAGGACTAGAAACACAAATATCACTTTGAAAAAAATATATATATATTATTTCAGGTTACTAATTTTAGGATTTCTTTTGAAATAGTTTGAGAAATTGGCTTTATAAATGTTTTATATGTTTCAAAGTTATTCTCCTTTTCTGTTTGCCAACAAGAATAATACCCACAAGCAACAAAATAAAATCCATCATCTAAGTTTCATTAAGAATTATAATTGCTAGTCAAGATTACATACTTCAAAACAAAAAGTCAGTGTTCTGAAAATTATGCTTTGGTGTTTCAGCAGAGTAGTTTTTATTTCTTTGTTACATTTCTTCATTTTAATTTTATTTGATATTATAAAGGAAAAACATACATTCACTCTTGAAGGAATTATTTTTCCCCACATTAGATGTACAGTTTTTGTTCTCTGAGATTGACAAAAAAATTCTTTTAAATTATTGCTGTTATGTAGTTAACAAAATTGGGGTAGAAATTCCTAACGTGTTCAAAGTGAAAGATCAACATTTTGTGTTTATTCTTTAATTCATGAAAATATATGAGATGATCTGCCAATACTATTTTGTTGATATTTCTACTTGTTTTCTCCCTATAACTGTGCTCAATAATTGTAAATTGTACACAGCACTTAATCTCACAGGAAAAGTTTGAAGGTTACATGTATATTTAATATAAATGCACTGGATGGCTCAATATTATTAATTATAAAAGTGTTATACATTAGATGTTATTTTTATATTGATTTAAAAATATTTTCATGACATATATAACTAAAAACTTTGTTTATCAAGGTCTAAACCTCTGAAATTATTTTTCCTTTACGTTGAATACCGTTTTACCTATAACTTCAGGATAGTATTTTTAAAGAAACTATACAAATACCAAACAGTAGTAAATATTTTCTTAATTCATAACTTTTTTTCACAATGATCAATAATATATATTTCAAGCAGTATATGTCATTATCATTATCATGCTACAAGGACTCCTTTGTATTTAAAGATAGCATCATTTTAGGCAGTTAATGAGGCAAAGTTTGATTTCCTTGTGGGTTGAAACTTCGAAAGTACCAACTAAGTGGGTTAAAAACTGAATATTTTAAATAGGAAATAATCATGAGAATACAGTGCTCCAACTTTAATAAGGAATTAAGACTTCAGACAGAACCCATTCTTTATATCTTGACTAGAGAGGCCATGAATACCAGTCCACCAAGGCAGAGGTTAGTTGTTATGACTACAAAGGTTTTTCCCATGTCCCATTCTTACACGAGAAGACAGCTGTGTACTGTTATCAGTATTCAGGCTATGAGTCTGGGAAATCCCGATACATCTTTAACAAATTGGTTCATAACTCTGAGATAATAGGCTAATTTCTGACCAAGGTTACTGGCTTCTCCGTATTTCCAACCAGATGTGTTTTGGGAGACACAATTCAGTCTAAGTTAGTAGCTTTAGCCTAAGTGGATCAATTATCGGCAATCTTATTTCTCTGTCACTTAGTTAAAATTGCTAAGAGATTCACTGCCAAATAAGATCAATGATGAAACAGTCACATACAATGTCCAATAAAAATAACTAAACAATAACAATGAGTTAACAAAGCCACAAAGATGTTATGGCCAATGTGGCTTTATCACTTGCAGGAATATGATGTTAAACAATGTTTATGTCATTTTGTACATTATTAATTTACTGTAAGCCTCAGTTTTCCTATTTGTAAAAATATAGAAGAGGGTTATTTACATATTCCTTTGAAGGTTTGCTGTGATGATTAAATTAGTCAATAGCATGCACTATAAATATTTTATAATAATACTTATTAAAAAATATGTACAAACTAGAAACATATGGAAAAATGTAGGATTTTCATGTATTTCTATATTAGTTTTATTCTATTAATAATATAAAGGAATTCCTACCTTGTTTTTTCTTCATAGTATGTGGTCCAACATGTACTGCTGAGTAGGGAGGAAATCTTTTATGGCTACATTAACATCATAAGGCCAATAAGAGTTATTTTCTTCACTCTGAAGTCATAATTTATTACATTGGCTTTTTATTAGTTCGAAAGAGTCAATACTAGCATTCCCTATGCACTAATATGGCTGGCTTTATTGTTGGGAGACTGCTATGAAGTTCTCAGTGAATAATATTCTATAAACATAATTTGATGATGCTTTAATAGCAAAGAGTTGGTAATAATTATGCTTTCCAATGTGCTGAGTAGAAAAGCTCTTTAATGTCTTGTGCTCTTGAGGTCTTAACTCTGCAAGATGACTCTTGCTAAATATCTGACAGCGAGTCACCATGAGGAACTTAACTTTATGCTCTCTACTTCTGTGTGCATGTATTTTCCAAACATTAAACCCTCTTGTCTTATTTCTAGTTGGTGTAGTGTATGGCGGCAATTGCAAGAGATGCAGCAGCGGTGGTAGATAATTTCCTACAACATTATTTGCCAGCCATGAAAGCAGACTCTTTCCAAAAATAAAATTAAAGAAAATTCATTGTCCTTTGATAAATACAATTTCTATGACTTCAAGTAACAAAGAATGCTGTTGAACTTAATAATTGTAAAAATATAATACTGTATTATTTAAAGTCATAAAAGATTTTTATCTGGTCTGCCCATGTCCTTAACTTTATACTGTATTTCCTTTCTTTACTCTCTAGCACAATTGCCTAATTTTATGGATCGAAGATGGTAGTAAACCCACTTTTAATAATTTATATAGTATGTTGCCTGACATAAATTTGAGAATTAATGGAAAAGAGGTAAAAATAAATTAGGCTTTCATGGGCTTATATTAATTATGAAAGCATTTTTATAAGGCAAATTT
The DNA here is from genome assembly GCF_041146395.1 of Eulemur rufifrons. Classification (NCBI taxonomy): domain Eukaryota; kingdom Metazoa; phylum Chordata; class Mammalia; order Primates; family Lemuridae; genus Eulemur; species Eulemur rufifrons. The sequence goes on from NC_091006.1 coordinate 28,646,806, forward strand.
GAGACCCTCAAAGGCAGGCTGAGAAAGCTTCTATGACTCTATGAAATTAAGTACAGTTTCTAGAACAACAAGATACTATCATTTCTCCTAATCCCTTGTTTAAACAACGTGAAAAAGTATAAGTTGATCAATAGTCTAATGGCTAACTTTTTAGTTACAATTGGTTTATTATACCCTACATATAAAATAATATAAAATTAAAAACATTATTAAATTCCTCAGTTCTGTAAAAAATTCTTTTTGAAGCCAAATCAACTTAATGTTTTCTCATAATCTGTTGCTTATTGATGAAAATTGAAATCTTACATTGTCTAAAGTAAAATAAAATGATACAAGAGGAGGAAAGAAAATTAGGTACAGGTTGAGCATTCCTTATCTGAAATGCTTGGGACAAGAAGTGTTTTGAATATTGGATATTTTTGGATTTTTGAATTAGGGATACTCAATCTGTATACACTGGAGCAACACTTGTGAAGTTCACAGCCAGAAGTAACAGGCCCTCTAAAAGACTGAGATTTAATCCTAAGACTATACAAAGTCCCCCCTCCAACACCTGCCCCCCACCACATCAACAGGGCTCCAGCAGCAACAGTGGATTATGGCTCAAAGACTTGCAAAAGGTTGACATTTTCTGAGGAGAGTATTTAAAGAAGGCCACAGTTTATAGAAGGGAGGAAAACAAGGAATTCAAAAGGAATTTGAAGCTTCTGACAGCTACATATATAAGCAAATATTAAGCACAGCTCACTCCTACCTAGATATCAGAATTATCAGACAGGGAATTTAAAATGACTATGGTTAACATGTTAAGGGCTTTAATGTTAAAAGTAGACAACATGAATGAAGAGATGAGTAATGGAAGCAGAACTGTGGAAAGTCTAACAATCAATAAGAATGCTAAAAATGAAAAACTCCATAACAGAAATAAAGAATGCCTTCATTGAATTTATCAGTAGACTGGATATGGCTGAGGAAAAATCACTGATACTGAAATTAGGTGAATAGAAACTTCTCAAACTTAAATGCAAAGACAAAAATGAATAATAATTTAGAAGAACAGAACGCTGAAGAACTGTGGAGCTATTTCAAAAAGTATGAGTTATATGAGAAAAGGAGCATGAAGAAGGAATAACTGAAGTAATAATGGCAGGCCAAGAACTTACAAAAATCAATGAGAGAAATTTTTATCTTCATAAAGAAAGGCAGAATGTCAGAATAAATGAAGGTGAAACAAAATACTTTTAATTTCTCTAGAAATAACATTAAAGTAAGAATAGTAACAACACCTTGGGTATTTATAGCATATGGGTAAGTGAAATGATTGAAAGCAATGCCACAAAGATTGGAAAGGAAGTATATCGTACCTTCACTACATGAAGTGGTATAGTATTATAAGAAAGTGAGATTAGATAGTTAAAAATATACGTTGGAAACTCTAGGGCAAGCAATAAAAAAAGAATAAATAGTGTAATTGATATTCTAAGAAAGGATATAAAATGGAATAATATAAAATGCTCAATTAAACCAGGAAAGGCAGAAAACAAGGGAGTAAAAATAAAACAAAGAGCACATGCATAAACAAAAACCAATACGAACATAGTGGATATTAGTCCTACTGTATCCCTCATCACTTTAAGAGTGAATGGTATAAATGCACCAAAAAAGACAGAGACTAGTAGAGTTGACAAAAAAATAAAAGATAACAAGTATACACTATTTATATGAAAGCCACAATAAATATAAAAGCCTGAATTCAGATAGGTTAGAAGTAAAAGGCTGGAAAAGAAATACATTCTAAACTAATCAAAAGAAAGCAGGAGTAGTTATATTAATTTTGAACAAAGGAGATTTCCAAATATTAAAATTATCAGGGATAAAATGAAGTATTTTATAATAATAAAGGGGTCAGTTCCCCAAGAAGACAGACTGATTCTAGATTAGTGTGCACCTAAAAACACAGATCAACACATTTGAAACAAAAACTGATACAACTGACAAAGTAATGGACAAATCTACTACTTTACTTAGAGACATCCCTCTTTCAGCAATTGCTATATCAAGCATGCAGAAAGTCTGTAAGGATGCAGTTGATTGAACAGCACTATAAATCAATGTGATCTAATTGACGTTTATAGAACACTTCCTCCAGCAACAGCAGAATACGCAATCTTCTTAAACTCACATAAAATAATCACCAGGATGGACCAAATTCTGTGCTATAAATCAAACAGAGAGGACCATAATTTATGCAAATTTTAAAAATCATTTAGGAGGTCAGAGAATATCAGGATAAAGTGCAGAATGTGACATAATCTATCTGCATTACAAATGTATTAAACAGACCCACTGAAAGAAAGGTGAGAGGAAAGGTACTGACCTAGATACTTTAGAAATACGTTGCACACTAACTGCCTTTTTGTTTAGTACTATGTTTTCAAGATATCTGTATAGAAAACAGCCTTGGAAAATAGAGATACTGCCTTCTGATAGGGCAAAGGGCAGGTTTATGTACTATGCAGTATAATAAATATGATTTCTCCTAGGACAAAAGCCAAGCAGGCATAATGCCTAAAAAGATTCAGATTCCCTAAGCTTGATGTCATTCTCCTGTCACACAGTCTCAAATGGAAAGTACAACCTGGCCCTCATCACATTACCCTATGGAAATTGAGATTTTGGCTACTGCTATTGCTGTGAGTAATAAACTGTCCTTTAGAACAAGTGTGGTGGCTCATGCCTGTAATCCCAGCACTTTGGGAGGCCAAGGTGAGAGGATTGCATGAGACCAGGAGTTTGAGGCCAGCCTGGGCACCATAGCAAGACCCTGTCTCTACAAAAAGTAAATAGTAATCTACCTGGAGGCACTAGACAGCATCCACTTTCAGGTCATTGGCAGAATTCAGTTCCGTGTGGTTGTTGGACTAAGGTCCCTGTTTCCTTCATGTTTGTTGGCTGAGGATTACTCTTAACTTCCAGAGTCTGCCCACCTTCCTCTATTTCTACCCCTCTTTCTCTATCTTAGAACCCAGCAATAGGTGGTTGAGTTCTTCTCATGGTTTGAACCTCTCTGACTTCTTTTGGTTCACTTCATTCTTCTTCTCCTGTCACATATCCCTGACTGACTGTACTGCTTTCCTCTTTTTAAGTGTCCATGTAATTACACTGGATCACCTTAATAATTGAGGATAATTTCCATACTATGAGGTTAGATGGTTAGTCACCTTGAGTCTACAACCATCATAAGGTGTACAATAAGGCCAGGAAAACAATGTACAAATAAAGTGAGAATTTCAACAACTAGAAAATATAAAAGAAGCACCAAACAGAAATCAAGGAGCTGTCGAATATAGCTGTATTGAAAAATGTAGTAGAGGAGTTTGACAGCAGACTAGATCAAGCAGAGAAAAATCAATGAACTTGAAGATTGGTTATTAGATAATCCAGTTAAAATAGGAAAAAGAAAAAAATAATGAAGAAAGGTTGAGGGATTTACAAGACATCATCAGGTTGACCAATTATACACACATTATGAAATTCCCAGAAAAAGAAGAGAAAGAAAAGAGATGTTATTCAAAGAAATAATGGCCAAAGCTTCCCAAATCTGGGGGAGGAGATGAACATCCAAATTCAGAAATTTAAGGGACCCAAATAAGGTGAACACAAAGAAATCCACACTAAGACACATTATAAGCAAATTGTCAAAATTCAAAGACAAAGGGAATTTTGAAATTGGCAGGAGAAAATTGACTTGTCATATATTAAAAAAAGTTTTATAAGAGTATTCATGGATTTCTCAATAGAAATCATGCAGGCTAGAAGTGAATGAGAGATTATATTCAAAGTGTTGAAAGAAGAAAACTGCCCACTAAAAGCACAATACGTGGAAAAAGTATCCTTCCAAAAGGAATGGAAACCCAAGTGTGTTGGCTGATGCCTGTAATCTCAGCACTTTGGGAGGCCAAGATTGAAGGGTCACTTGATCTCCAGAATTGGAGACAAGCCTGGACAATACAGTGAGACACCATCTCTTAAATAAATGGGAGATAAAGTTTTTACAGACAAAGAAGAGGAAAGATTACATGTTAGGTTACAAAACAAGTCTTAACAAATTTGATAAGATTGAAATCATACTGAGTATCTTTTCTGACCACAATGGAATAAAACTAGAAATCAATAGCAGAAAGACAACTAAAAAATTCACAAATATATGAAAATTAAATAACATACTCTTGACCACATTGGGTCAAAGAACAAATAAAAGAAGAAATTAGAAAACATCTCTAGACAAATTAAAATGAAGAAAGAATATATGAAAACTTTTGTGATATAGCAAAAGCAGACTAAAAGGGAAGTTTCTAGCAATAAATACATTAAAAAAAGGCAGGTCTCAAATAAACAATCTAACTTTATATTTCATGGAACTAGAAAAAGAAGAACAAACTAATCCCAAAGGTAGCAAAAGGAAGGAAATAACAAAAATGATAGCAGGGATAAATGAAATAGGTAATAGAAAAACAAAAAAACAAAAAAATCTACAGAACTTAGATTGGGTTTTGTGAAAAGATACAATCTATATCGATAAACCTTTAGGTAGACTACAAAGAAAGAAGACTCAAAAGCAAAAATGAAAATGTAGACACTGATGCACAACTTATCTAACTTATATATGGTTATGTGACACTTAGCCAATTCAAAAGAATTTTGAGGATTTTGGTGCTTTCCTAGTGAGTAGGAAAATAGTATTTCTTTGCATTTGTATATTTTTTTCCCTCTGCCTGTTTACTGTACCCTGTGTCAATTTATTTAGTTTTTTTAAATTCTAAACTTTAATAAAATAATTATTAAGAATTATATATTTTTTCTTTTCATCCCATATATACTTTCCAGATTACAAGTTAATTCTATATACTTTGTGATCTTCTATTTAAATTTTAAGTAAACATTTATATTGTTACTTACATTTTAATAAAATTCTATAGTAATATATATGGTATTTGTTATATTTTTTTCTCCCACTAGCTAATTGAAAATGCACCGAGACTTTCTATTAGGTGTTGAATTTAATCTAATGATTCCTTCTAGAACATGGAACTCAGAAACTGCCCAGCTAATGTGAGGTTTAAGTCTGTAAGGTAGATTTATTTTCTTTCAGAAGAAAGCAATGTGATGAAAATTTATATTAAGAATCCTCCAGTGTTAGTTCTAAACTAATAGAAAGTAAGTGTTGTCTACATTTGTGTACAGTCTACTGAATTTTTAAAGGGGAATTTCCGTTTGGTTAAATAGCTATTTAATATCTTTTTAAATTACAGAAGTATATAGGCTTGGTAAAGATTTTTAGAATAATTCAGAATAAAAGAAACAACCACACACTTTCCTCCCTCCCATCTCCAAAAATAACTACAATTAATAAGTTGGTTTGCTTTCCTCAGACATTTTAATTTTATATTCACCAACAAGTAGGTACACATTCAATTGTTTAGTTTTCTGTGTGTAGTGTGGGTTATAATTCTGCTGACTTTTCCCCAAAATCATGTATCAGAAAAACTTACCTTTACTTAGTTGAATAGTTACAGTTAATAAAATGGGTTATAATTTTTTTACAAAAGAAGCAGCAGCATAGTTGCAGTGAAGGGAGATATTTTTCTGTTGTCTTGGAATTTAATCCAAATGTTTTTAGCCTTTAAATGTTGACTTTAACATTTGTATTTAATATTTAGTAAATACCTGATATCCTTGCAACAACTTCTGTTTTATTCTTAGCTTACTAAAGTGTATAGTAAATGACTACTCTGTTATCAGTTGTAGTCATCCAAACTGTCATATTTTTCTCTGTTGGTCTGATCGTATAATGAATAGATTCCCCGATGTAGACCTAAACTTGCATTTTTTGAATTTCTGATTAAATTGTATGATTTTTAAAAAATATCAGTGAATTTAATTTGAAAGTTTTATGTAGTGTTTCTATGCATATTCAAAATAAATTTTAACTATGGTTTTGTTTTATTATGTTATACTTTCCAGTTATTTTTTAATCAGTTTTTAAAATGTTTGGGAATTTCCCTCCAGCAATTATTTTTTAAAAATTCTATTTAAAACCTATTGCCTGTAAATACTAACCAAAAACAAAACAAAACCCAAAAATTCCTCTATTTTATTCTATAACTAAATATTTCTTTAATCACTCTACAAAGTATAGGTTTAAAAGTGGTTTCATTGTAAAGTATAATGCACATAAGATTCTCAATGTAATTAATCTCATTATTTATGCTGGAATCTTTTAGATTTTTCTGTTTAGCTCTGGAATTTTTATATTTCAAAGGAAATATGCAAATGGAAATAATTTTTGTTAATCCTACTCATTTGTTGGGTTCTTTAAATACAAATGACAAGGTTTCCCTTCAGCTGTAGTAAATTATCTTTACTGTTTCATTGATCCTATGTTTTTCTCAATCTTTTTGCTTCTCTCTATTCAGAAATCAAAAGAGATGGGTATTATCATTTCTGGTTTCACCTACTACATCTTTTAACTTTTCTTTATCATATTTAATTTATTTGTAATTTTTAATGTATTCTCAGAAAATTAATCAGCTGATCTCCCAGGTCAAAAATTTTATCACATATTGTTTATTTCATTACTAAATCCATCTATTATGAATTTTATAAATTTTGCATAACATCAATTATTTTATGGACATTCTATTATCCCTTAGAAGGCACTAATTAAATAACAAAGAATTTTAATTTTTTCATGAATTTTTTAAGAAAATTTAAATGATCAAAATTGGCGTAAAGTCTGGTCTATACTTGACCAGACAATCAAAAAAAAGGGAAGGTATTGTCACATATATTTGCTAAAAAGAGCTCAAGTACATATGGTTTTATAGTTATGGGATATATTTAAATTTAAAAATAGGATTTCATAATTCTAAGCTGTTAAAAGTAACAATGAATAGAGAAAAATAGAATCTATTAAATTATTTTTTGAGGCATGCAACATCCATTATTAAAAACTTGTAGAAAATATATGAAAGTATAGACTCTCATCCATGTCTAAAGATGCCAAATTTCTAGTAAAGCAGTAACAAATCAATTACAGGTATGAACTGGAAAAAATAACATACCATGGCCAAGTAAGTCTGTTTCTTCAACCAAAAAATGTAACAATGACCAAAATTAGGATATAAATTACTATAATTTTTTAAAATAAGACCTTAAAGGAGAAAAACAGTGTGATCAACACATTTATACAAATAGCTCTTTCTTTTGAATGGTATTTTAAAATTTCTAAATAAATTATTATGAAATTATCTTAATATAATTACACAACAGGGAGAAACTACAAAGATCTGTCCTCAAACATTAAACCGAGAACCCAACCTTTCTGGATTCAAATGTGGCTCCACCATTTCCTAGCTTTAGTACTTTGTGCAATTGCTTTAATAGTCTGTGTCTCAGCTTCCTCTGTGATTCTTGAGAGAATTCAAAGATGTAATATAATATTCTTGCAACACCCCTGGGACATAGTAGCACTGTCAGGTTTCAACTGCTGTTACTGTTATGATTATTGCCAAGAAAGACAGGATGTGTCAGTGATATTTACCATGAACACTTTCATTCAACATCATTCTGAAGATTTTGGCTAATGTGATAGGATGAGGAGAAGAAAATGAGTTGAACAAAGACATAACTGATGACCTATATAACCACTAAAACATTTCTGTATAGTCGTTAGTTTCATGGTAAATATGTGACTCTTCTTATATTTGAGTTATTCAGTTGAAAACATAATAAAGGAAATTTCCTTCACAAGGTAAATAATTATTTTATTTCTTAGATATAAATAGAATAAGAAATGTACAAGATCTTTATGACAAAAATGCCCCCCAAATTAATATGTGTAAAATAGAACAAAAGAAATTCAGAAATATCGTAGCTTTGTACCTGAGATGTTTCAATAATTTAAAGATATCACTTCTGCTGAAATAAACATGTATGTTCGATGCAATTCTGATCAGATCCCCAATTTTTGGGTCACAGAAGATTGTTTATAAATTTCACTTGGTATAATAAACACACAAAAATACCTAAGAACATTTTGACTATGGAGAAAACAGTGGGGAGAAATCCAATTTTATCAGGACAGTGGGTGCAAGTCTAAGATTAACAGTTGTAGACAAAATTGTGCTGTTGTGAATCAGGGAATATTGTGAAGATTTGTGAATGCTGGAAAAAGAGCTTTGAAACTATATTAGACAAGAATAAATAACCATTGCCAATTTTTGAGCATGGTATTGACATGTTTGGACTTCCAGATTAAGGAAGTAAACATCTTTCAAAAGATGGAGTCAATCTTGGAAATTAAGGATTCTCAATTGTCAGACTTCAGACACATTGCACTGGGTTATATATTCATTGGGTTATCTCCAGACCTCTTGAGTTAGAATTTCCTAGATTGAAATATGGTAATCGACTTTCTAACAAGCCCTCCTGATGATTCCAATGAGCAGAATTTGGAACTCTAATCTTAGTCCACAAAGATCATTATAAGAATCACTTGAAGAATTGGTACAATCAGCAAAATTCCAGTTTCTTCCCCCGGAGATTCTGCCTCAGTAGATCTAAGGATAGAAATAGGAGTCACTATTTAAAAATAAGCACTTCAAATGAGAGCACTAAACTCTAAGAGAAACATAGGTTTATATTATTATTTGATTAATAGTCATTTAATTGTAGATTTTATCTCTAGGCTAAATGTGATTGCTATGTGTAGATAGAATTATCTCAGGGAAAGATTAAAGGTTGGTTTAGGAGGTAATCCTAATACTGTGAGTCTAAGATTATTAGGAACAAGTGGGTTTGTACAGATTAGCTTTAAGGAGCATTATTTGAATAGAATTTATACCATTTGTTAACTGATTAGCCTGACCAGGGAGATGGAGGAGTCATACATGGCTATTGGTAATGAAGTTAGAAGAATAAGCAAGTTTGTGGAAAGTAAAGATATATTTGTGTCAGGTATATGAGCCTTATTAGGTAATGAAGGTAAATGGGTCTAAGAGATTTCAGGAAATAAAAGCTTGTCTTCAAAAGAGTAGAAATAACATTGAAATACTAGACACAAAAAAAGAAAACTGATAAAAAAGGTTAGAAGGAATTTTTGAGACTGTAAACCTTTTGAGAAGAAGTGAACCCCACAAATTTTTTAAATGAATAAGAATGCAAAGTACTTGAAAATTAATTAAATACATATTGCCTTAATCCCTCAGAGAAATGCTAAATGTAGCAGCCCTTTAAGCTGATATTTTTTCTCACACATGCACAAAGAATATGCCTATTGTACCAATCCCCCACTTGTACCACAAACTCCACAATTACTCATTTATTCTGAGGTGTTTTTTTTTCCTCCATTAACTCTATTTGCATTCCAAATACAGTGTGGAAATTTGAATAACCTGTATTTAGCCCCAGACAGGTATTAAGTTACAAATTACATATGTCCAGTATCAATCAATTTTGGCTTTTTGAAATAACCCCTTATAGCCACCAACTTTACCTGGGACCACTTTTTCTCTGTGTTCCAAAAAGTATGTAGAAAATTGTTATATGAACTATATATGTTACAAAAGAGCTCCCTGGGAGTCTCATTTTATTTATTGAATTAAATTTTTAGTGAATAGAATGCTAGAGGAAATTCTTCAGTGAATCAAACCACAGGTGAAAGAGTTTTATAATCTATACCTTTTTATCTGCTTTTTATGTTCTACCTTTCACACTTGGGGTTTTCTTATATCACTGATTCACAAAATCATAAAATCAGATCTCTTAGTCCAATCTCCTATACGATGACAGAAACTCATAAATTGAGCAAGTCATGTCACCAAGAGACATAATTATCTATTTTGTACATCAATATGGAAATATACCTTAAATAAAATATATGACTTATTTTTCATTAATATTAATTACTTTTGCTTAATTTTGATAAATATACCTAGAGATTACCTATCACTTTATGATATAGTGCATCTTTAATTTTTATGTGACATGTTTTACTAAAAATCCCTTGACTATTTCATGATTACCTCCTCTGAAGCATAGGAAGCCTATTAAGAAAGTAAAACTTCCAAATCAACTTTTTTCTACTAATTTTTTCTCTTTTCCTTTTAGTCAGTGCATTATCAGTATTGAATCACTTGAAGGTTCAGCTGTTGCTTCTGTATTTCTCATTGGGAATATTAGTGGTAGTTTAGATAAAACAATTACGCTTTATGTGGGCTTATCCTACGGTGGGCCATCTCCTTGGATGTTATAAGCCACTGCAGATTGATTATTCCTGTCTCAGACTCACCTATTTTCCACCAAAGAAAAACAATCTTCTTCAGACTTTATCAGATTCTAGCCAGAAAGTCAATGAGAACTAGTCCTGATGTCATAGTTCATAACCCTCCCTACCACCTGAATTTTTGTTTATTTGGTGTCCTGGCTTCATAAGACCAGCATATTTTAAAACTGTTGGTGTAACTCAACTACTTGAATAATGAATTCTCTCTTGGAATAGAATTATTCTCCGTAGGAAATATGAATTAATCTTATTTCATCATCTTATTAGTAAGCTATTATTATTCATTTTTTGTAGTGGAGCTAATTGCTTAACTAGGTTTTTTTATTACTTTTTTTCATCAGTAGTCTATCAAGTTGAAGTCACGTATAATTTAGTCCAATTACCACCTTTCCTTCCCATTGACAACGACTTTCAATAACCCAATTCTGAGCGTAAAACTGGAAAATGTAGTTCATTTATTTTCTGCTACAATTAACATAAAGTAACAGGAATTCTTTAGATGTAATTAGCAATTGCATTGCTTAGTGAATAAGTAGTTTGCCTTACTAGTTATTAAATAATGGAAATTAGAAAGGAAATATTTGCATCCGAAGCTATAAACTTTTTTCTTACAGTAGGAAATTTAATAGAATTTGTCTCATTTTATTATATTTTTATTTTATAAAAATTTTCAAACATAAGCAAAAATAAGGAGGTTACTAAACTTAAAATTTATGGTTACAAAGAATTTAGCAAATGTTAATAAGCAAATCTATTGATCTAGGTTTTATTAGTACGGTTAATCTTTGATTTTTGTTGAACTTTATATAAAAATGTTTTGTGATCTTACTATTCAATATAAACTGAATGATGTATGAAAATGTGAAAACACTCTTCTGACTAGTTTCCTTGTCTAATGTTGTTTCTTACAGTTATTTCTCCCCAATCTTACATTTTGATGTTCTCAGTTCATTTGTAAGTTATGCAATGTGTTTTATGTGTTAAATATCAGACTTGTGTTTTCCGCAGTGAAAAACTGATACTTTTAAAAAAACTTGGATTTATAAGTGTTCTAAATTCAGTTATTATAGATATAGTATTTCTGAATCATACAAGTGAATGCAATTTTTAAAGTTCAAATAACTTTCAAGAAACATTGCAATGCCTATTGAAAGATACTTTTATTAAAAGTGACATTACCATGAATTTTAGACGAGTGGTGGATGAAAAATTTACCACTTGATTTTAACCTCTTATCCATCTCTTTCATCTCTGTAGTTTTTATAAAATGCTACTTTAATCTGGAAGCTTTTTATAATCAATGCAGGCAAAAAACAGAAATGCAGTTTTTCTTGCCTTCTCTCACAATATAGAATAAATAAAATAAAGCAACAAGTCAGTTACATAAAGATTCAAATCATCCCATGTGTAAGTTTGTGGGGTTTTGTTTGCTATCTGTTTGCCGGTAGGGATTTATTTCAGTGTCAGGCTAAGATAATAAAAATACGTATGCTCCTCAGGTGTGGCATTCTTTTGTCATCAGTCCATTTATGAGTCCTGTCTTATCTAATTTATCAAAATATCCTGATTTTTACCACTTCTTGTAACCTCAAATGCTATCACCCTGGTTCAAATTATTATTTCTCACATTGGTATTAATCCACATGTTACATAGTTTTCCTCAGGGCTCTACACTGGCCATGCTGTCTAGAATGTTCTCCAAAATATGCTCATGGATAACTCAATTTCAAGACTTTTCTTAAATGTTTAGCTCTCAACATATAAAATTTTACCCTGCAACCCACCCCTTCCAAAAGTCTTAAAACCCTCTACTTTGCTCTATTGTTTAATACCACGACACTCATAACTTTCTATTTAACTGACATGGTGTTTATTATCTGTTTCTTTTGAGCCAGCATTACTTGTCTATTATTTTTCACTTATGTTAAAGTGCCTAGAACAATCTCTGGCCCACAATAGGCACACTAGAGTGAATGAATGTAGCTTTTACCTTCTGCCAAACATGTATCTTACCAAGCTTCCGTGGGGACTGAATACTTTTTTGTCTGCAGATACATCAGTGTGGCACCATCAGTGTAGTGTACAAATATAATCAGGTTTCACTATTCTCTTCCTTCTGAAATCATTCTATAATTCCCCATTCAATGAGGAAAGAGTTTTTCATATGATTTAACTTCTAACTTATTCTCTCTCTTTGTCTTAAGTAATACCTGGACCTCCTCCAACTACACTGTTTCACATGAAGCTTTTTCACATGAAAGCTGCTCTATCCCCCTAACCCACAAACCTTCCCACTATAATTATTGATCCTCCCCCTCAGAGTATGATGTAAGGCCTTACATCAGATAGGAGATCAGACCTTCCTCATTCCACATTGTGTCTTCCAGATCATTGCTTCTTCTACAAGAACAGCTCAGCTCCTCTAAGTTGCATGAATTTATTGAAGTTGTACCTATGCAACAAATTATAAGTACTGAATGTTATTATCAGAATGGTACATAAACTGTAGTTCATGAAATACATATGTACTACACCCTATTTTCTCTCTCTGTTTACGTTTACTAAACTTCAGTTATTTGTCTTCATTCTTTGAAGTTTTAAAATCTCTTATGCTTCAGTTCATTATTCTTAGTGACGTTCAAAACCGCACATAAGTAGCTCAGCACCCAAATCCTGACTTTTCTGGTCTATTTTCTTTGTACTATCGACTTAATGTTTATGTTTCTACAAAATTCATTTATTAAAACCTAATCCCAAATATGATGGTATTTGGAAGTGGGCCTTTAGGAGGTGATTAATTAATGAGGGTGGAGCCCATAAGAACATGATTATTTCTCTGATAAAAGAGACTCAGGAACTCCCTGGCCTCTTCCATCATTTAAGGACACAGGAAAAAGGTGGCAGTCTATGAACCAGGAAGTGGGCCCGCACAAGACAAAATCTATTGGCACCTGGATCTTGGACTTCCAGCCTCCTGAAAGATGAGAAATGCTTTTTTTGTTTTTTATAAGCCACTCAGTTTATGCTAGTTGTTATAGAAGTTCAAATGGACCAAGACAGAAATTGGTACTGAGAAGTGGGGGTGCTGTTGCAATAAACACATAAAATGTAGAAGTATCTTTATAACTGGATAGTGGGAAGAGGCAGGAAGAGTTTTGATTTGCATGCTAGAAAAAGTCTGCATGTCATGAACGGAACTTTAAGGCACTTCTGGAGAGAGCTCAGAAAGAAAAGCGAAACTTTGTAGAGAAAGCCTCAATCTTAGAAAATATCTAAGTAATTTTGAACAGATATTGGTAGAAGTATGATGGTAACAGTCATTCTAATGAGATCTCAGAGAGAAATGGGACTGTGCTCTTGGAAACTGGCAGAAAGACCACCCTCGTTATAACGTAACAAAGAACTTGGCTGAATTTTGTTTGTATCTTATTTTTTGTGGAAAGTATGATAGAACTTGTAAGCAATGAAATTGGATATTTGGCTGAGGAAGTTTTTAAGGAGGAGCCGTGGCTCTTCTTGATTTCTTATGGTGAAATGCAAGAAGAAGAAAGTGGCACAAAGACTGATTTTTTAATCCAAACAGAAGCAGAAGTTAAAGCTTTGGAAAATTTTCAGCATAACCGTATTATAAAGAATGAGAAAACCTGTTTGGGAAGAAACTGTGAAGGTTCTGGCTAAGTGACTAATTCAGTAAGATCAGTGTGGATCAGCCATCCAAACAGAAGCCAAGAGTTATTATCCAAGACAATGGAATAATTTCCCTGATGGCAATTTAAAGATCATTAGGGCTGCCTCTCTTATCATAGGCCGCAGTGCCCTGGGGGAGAGTGGTTTCAAAGGAGGGGTCACTAGAGCCTGTGGGACCTTAGCGTGCATGTGCTGCTCAGTTCCGCCTCACACTGTAGGCTCAGTTCCCTGCTCTCTGGTGCCACAATCCTCAGCTGCCCAAGTGCAGCTCAGGCAGGCCCTGGTGTGGCACAGGCCGCATGGCCACCTCTCTGAAGAATATAGACAGCAAACTTTGGTGGCATCTGCATGGCACCAACTCTACCAATTCAGAGAGAACAAAAACCCCGAGTGCATAGTTGCTTCCACCTACATTTCAAAGGATGGGGCCTAAGTCCCACAGAGCGAGTGTGTCCTAGCAGCTGGGACCTTTACCCCAGGAAACCTGGAGAGCAGAGCACTGAGCCAGAAAGGATAACAATACTTGAGCCTTAAAGTCAAATGAAATTTGCCCCATTTGACTTTGGACTTTGGACTTACCTAAGACCTGTGACTCCTTTCTCTTTTCTCTCTTTTGGAATGGTAAGGTCTATCCTATGCCTGTCCTACCACTGTATTTGAAAGTACAGTACGTAGCATATTTGATTTCACAGGTTCACAGCTAGAGAGGAATTGCTTCAGGATGTATCATCTTTTGCGTCTCATCAGTATCTCATTTAGATGATAGTTAGATAAGATGTTGGACTTTAGACTTCTGAGTCACTGCTGAAATGAGTTAAGATTTTGCAGTTGCTGAGGTAGAATGTATGTGTTTTGCTGTGAGATGGACATGAATTTTTTTGGGGGGGTGTAATGCTATAGACTGAATGTGTCTCCATCAAAACTCATTTGTTGAAACATAATTTCTAATGTGATAGTATTTGGAGGTGGGACTTTTGGGAGGTGCTTAGGTGATGAGAGTGGAATCCTCATGAATATCATTTTTTTTCTTACAAAAGAGACCCCAAAGAGAGCCCTTGCCCCTTCTGTCATGTGAAGTTACTGTGAAAATGAGGGCAGTTTATTCACCAGACAGTAGGCCTTCACCAGACATCAAATCTGTTTGTGCCTTCATTTTGGATTTCCCAAGCTTCCAGAACTGTGAGAAATAAATTCCTGTTGTTTACAAGCCACTTAATTTATGACATTTTGTTAGACTAGCCTGAAAAGACTGACATGCATAATGTGTCATTATTCACTTAGCTTTTCATTTGCTTCACAAGGAAAGTCATCATTTTGTATCTCTGTATTAACCCTCTCCTGTTCTAAAATTCTACCTATACAGCATAGATTCTCCAGTCCTTTGCTTTAACCAATCTAGAGTCAACTCTCTTAATTCTGCATAATTGTATATGCTATCATGTCTTCTTCCTCTACATATGCAGCTGAAAGCTGCTGAGGAACATAATAATAATAGATAACATTAATAGAATGCTTACACTATACCATTTGATGCTATAAGTGCTAACATATACCAATTTTATACTCCTTGCAATCATATAAAGTAAGCACTACCATTAATCCATTCTTTAAAAATGAGTAAATGGAGATGAAAAGAGCTTAAGTAATTTAACCATGATCATTTGGTTATTAAGTGGTACAACTAGGATTGAAATGTAGGCAGCCTGGCTCAATTGTCTGTAGTTTTAACTACTACAACCCACCAACTCCTACTGAGAAAAAAAAAAAAAATCACGCACCTAGACTGACTGTAGATACTGTAATTTCATGATCTTTAATTTCAGCTGGGTCTTTCACACTGCCAGAAAGTCTATCTCTTTTGAACCAACTTTTTAAAAAAAGTAGAACTTGATAGGGAGAAATCAAAAGTTGATATTTCATTTTCCCATCATTCTTTTAAACCTACTGTGTGGAACTAGTTCTCTGTGTTGAAATTTTTAAAATAACACTCATAAAATAGAAAGTTTTCTGTTAACTGTAGTGAAAAATAACAGTTTTATTTTAGTAAAAAAATAATACAGTCCCACACAGAATGATAAACATTCTGATATTCATTTTAAACCTCCCCACTCCTTCATTTTTGGCTTATTGCCAAATGGAAGACTGAAGTTAGAAATGGGGGAAAAAATTGGCTGCTTCTCTGTTTTACTGGTTTTCCTCATTCTCTTTCCTTACTTATTTCCAGTTGTGATTTGTAGAAGTTTTGGCTCAGAGAAGTGACAAAGAAAAAAGGTATAATAGTAAAGAAAGATCTTACTTGCATGTTCATATCATGGTACGAAATTGGTGCTCTCTTGATTTGGAAGATGTTCAAAAAGCTGAATATTTTGTGGTAATCTGTTGATTTGTTGTAGATAACCTATTCTTAGGTATTTCTCAGCTGCCTTCCTTACTATAGGTAAAGCCTACTTTGGCTGTCCTGTTTTGACTTACTCTCTGGTTTTTGGCAGTCCACCCTCATACTCTGTAGACATCCAGTGATTATTTAGAAAGCCTTTTCTTTTTTAATTTCAGAATATTACAGGGGTAAAAAAAACATTCTGGTTACATGATTTGCTTTTGTACAGTTTAAGTCAAAGTTATAAATGTGCTCATCCCTCAGATATCGTGCATCGTACTCGTTAGGTGTGAATTTACCCATCCTCTCCTCTTCCCTTCCACCTGCTTGCTTTCCATTGAGTTTTGCCTCCATATATGCACATGAGGGTTAAACAATTAGTTCCAATTTAATGGTGGATACCTGTGGTGTTTGTTTTTTCA